>NC_026004.2:77223959-77506945 GCF_000442705.2 Elaeis guineensis | reverse complement strand
CAGATTGAAGGATACAAAATTTTAAAATGAAAAAGTCCTTATGCTCTTCAAGGGCAAAATCATAATTTCACTAAAATCTGATTTGATAGTACCATTTGGTAGAACAAATGATTTGAAATCTATTGGTGAAAATTTCATTGTGTTTGGACTTATATTTTTGAAGTTATGAAGGTTTGAAGTGCATGAGTCGACTCATGAGTCAACTCATGGCACTGTGAGCTGATTGGCACGCAAAAATTCTCCTTGGCACGCTAGTTTTCTGGCTTGGCACGACCTGTGAGTCGACTCATGAGTCGACCCACAAGGCATGAGTCGACTCATGAGTCGACCCCTGCTAATTTGAGCCAAGAATTCCAGAAAGCATTCTCTTTTGCAACAGAGGTCGACTCATGAGTCGACCCCTGAAGCATGAGTCGACTCATGAGTCGACCCCTGCGACGGGAAATGTCAGCAACGGCTATTTTTTTGCCCGTTTTAATTGCCATTTTATGCTTCCTAAAAATCCTCTAACGGCTCTTTATCTACCTAAATTATTTTCTCTTGCTTCTAATGCTACAAAATGCTTAAAATGATGAAAGAAATTACAGATTAAATAGCGGATCAAACGTGAAATCAAAAATGAGAAGAACAGAAGAGAGGATCCGAAATTTGCAAGAAAAAGCTGAGATCAACGAAAAATCCAAAAAGAAAAAGAGAGAGGATCCACAATATACCAGAGAGAGTGTGAAAGAGAAAAGCAAGAGCTTTCAAGGAGAGAATCTTTCAAGCTTATTGTTTCAACCTTGATCTAGAGATCGTTCAAAGCTTTCAAGAGATCTTCAATCAACAATCAACCTCTTCTCAAGCATTCAAGCGTTCATCCACTTTGAGAAAATTCGAAAAAGGGGTTCATCATTTGAGTAAAGTTTTTATTGTTATATTTGCTCATTTAAGAGCTGTTATTGTATTAATCTGTGCTCTAAATATTCTTACTCTTTGTGAGTTTTTGTTCTTATTTTTGGAGGATTTCCAAAACAAGAAATGTTGATTCGAACCTGAAATCAGAGTATTTTGGGTTTACTTGTACCCGAGAAACAAGTGATCTAGCTTGGGATAGCTAGTGTCGGAATTTTGACGTTTTGTATTCGCTAGCTTGGGATAGCTAGTGTCGGAGTTTCCGACGTTTTGTATTCGGGTTGAATACAAAGGATAGTGGATTGAAATTTCCAAGTAGGATCTTGGGGAGTGGATGTAGGTGCAAGGTTGGCACCGAACCACTATAAATCCTTGTGTTTGTGGTGTGCTTTATCGCTTTATCTTATTTCTTTATTATATCCTTGCAATACTGCTTTAGATAATTAATATTGAATTAAAATCTTTGTCTTGTTATTCATAAGTAATCCGCTGGGCTTAAAATTTTTAGAAACCCAATTCGCCCCCCCCCCTCTTGGGTTGCATAGCTGGGCAACAAGTGGTATCAGAGCCGGTGCTCTAGCCCTTCTTTGATCTAATAATCAAAGAGCCAAAGATCTATGGCAACCCATGTTGGTATTTCTCTAGCCGAGGGGCAATCAACAAACCGACCTCCACTTTTCAATGGGTCTAATTACACCTATTGGAAAGCTCGGATGAAGATTTTCATACAAGCACTCGACTATGATATGTGGAGTATCATAGTGAATGGTCCTCACACACCCACCAAGATTTTAGATGGTGAGGAATCAACCAAACCCGAGAAAGAATGGGATGAGGTTGACAAGAAATTGGCACAATTAAATGCCAAAGCCATGAATGTTCTTTATTGTGCACTAGATGCTAGTGAATTTAATCGCATTTCTACTTGTGCATCTGCTAAAGAAATATGGAATAGGTTAGAAGTCACCCATGAGGGAACAAATCAAGTAAAAGAGTCTAAAATAAACATGCTTGTACATAAATATGAATTGTTCAAGATAGAGCATGATGAGTCCATAACTGCTATGTTTACTCATTTTACTGATATAATCAATGGTTTAAAGAGTCTTGGCAAATCTTATACTAACAGTGAACTTGTAAGGAAGATTCTCAGGTCACTGTCAAGAACTTGGGAAGCCAAGGTGACTGCCATCCAAGAAGCAAAGGACTTGAACACTCTACCTCTAGAAGAGCTTCTTGGATCCTTGATGACTCATGAACTCAGCATGAAGCAACATCAAGAGGATGAAGTCAAAAAGAAAAGAACCATTGCCCTCAAATCCACAACTTCGCCTGATTATGAAACGGATGACTCTGAAGATGAAGATCAGGATAAAGAGATGGCTCTCATCACCCAAAAATTTAAGAAGTTTCTAAGAAAAAGGAAACAGGGGATGAGAAAGAAATTCATAAAAGGGGATCAAAGCAAAGAAAAGGAGAAAGATCAACCCCCTATATGCTACGAGTGCAAGAAGCCGGGATATTTCAGATCCGAATGTCCACAATTGAAGAAAGGTCCAAAGAAGTTCAAAAAGAAGGCAATGATGGCAACCTGGAGTGCGAGTGATGACTCAAGCTCCGATGAGGAAACCTCAACAGAACAAGCCAACCTGTGCCTGATGGCACATGAAAATGAGGTAACTTCTGAATCCACTAGTGAATTTACTTTTGAAGAATTGCATGAAGCTCTCTATGATTCAATTGATGAATTAAAGAAACTAGGGAAGAAAAACAAAGAGCTGAAATTGAAAAATCAGTCCTTAGTGAAACAAGCTGAAAATCTTTCAATTGAAAAATTCACCTTGATTCAAGAAAATCAAAACTTAAAGGATGAAATGAACAAGCTGAAATCTATAGTAGATAAGTTCACCTTAAGTTCAAACAAACTAAATATGATCCTTGAAAATCAGAAAGCTATATATGATAAGGCTGGATTGGTTATAAACCCCTGAAGAAATAAAAATTTCTGAAGGATATTTATGTAAATTATTCAAGTAACAAGTCTACAAATATTACTTGTTTTAAATGTGGAAGAATAGGACATAAATCATACACATGTCTTATTAACAAATATGCAAACACAAAGAAAATATGAGTTCCAAAAGGAACCATTCTGACTAACCTGAAAGGACCCAAGAAAGCTTGGGTACCTAAGACAGAAACGTGACCTTTGCTTGCAGGTGTGTCTAGCATCCCAAGAAGGAAACAGGAAATGGTATCTTGACAGCGGATGCTCGAGATACATGACTGGTGATGAATCATAATTCATCATGCTTGATGCTAAGGATGGAGGGATGGTCACCTTTGGAGATAATGGCAAAGAAAGATCATCGGGATAGGTAACATTGGTATCACTCCCTCCAAATACATTGAGAATGTTTTATTAGTTAAAGGTTTAAAGCATAACTTACTTAGCATTAGTCAATTCTGTGATAAAGGATATAAAGTAAGTTTTGAATCATCTGTTTGCATTGTGACGAGTCCTATTAACGATGGCATTAAATTTATAGGACATAGGCATGGCAATGTTTATATGGTAGACTTGAATGATTTAACCAAATTAGACATGCAATGCCTAGTTTCCTTAAATGCTAAAATAAATGAGACTAGTTGGCTGTGGCATCGTAGACTTGCACATATTAGCATGCATTCTCTTTCAAAATTAATCAAAAAGGATTTAGTTCTCGATTTGCCAAAATTGAATTTTGAAAAGGATAGAATTTGTGATGCATGCCAATTAGGTAAACAAACTAGAGTATCATTTAAATCCAAAAACACTGTTTCAACTTCTAGACCTTTAGAGCTCTTACATATGGATTTATTTGGACCAACAAGAACCACCAGTCTAGGAGGAAAATGATATGGCTTTGTAATTATAGATGATTATTCTCGTTTTACTTGGGTTTTCTTTTTAGCTCACAAAAATGAAACTTTTCAAATTTTCACGAAATTTTATCGAAAAGTCACTAATAAAAAAGGATTTTCAATTCAAAATATTAGAAGTGATCATGGAACAGAATTTGAAAATCATGACTTTGAAAATTTTTGTGATGAAAATGGAATTGGCCATAACTTTTCTGCTCCTAGGACACCCCAACAGAATGGGGTAGTAGAAAGGAAAAACAGAACTTTAGAAGAAATGGCCCGTACTATGCTTTGTGAAAGCAACCTTCCAAGATATTTTTGGGCAGAAGCTATTAACACAGCATGTTACATTTTGAATCGTGCTTTAATTAGACAATTTTTAAAGAAAACCCCCTATGAACTTTGGAAAGGAAGAAAACCAAATATTGCATATTTTCATGTCTTTGGTTGCCGATGTTTTGTATTAAATAATGGAAAAAAAAACTTGATAAATTTGATGCAAAATCAGATGAAGCAATCTTTCTAGGTTACTCCTCCACTAGTAAAACATTTAGAGTGTTCAACAAAAGAACTTTAGTAGTTGAGGAGTCCATACATGTTGTCTTTGATGAATCTAACGATCTTCCTTCAAGGAAGAATGAGGGTGTTGATGATGCAGATCCACTAATAGAAGGTATGAAGGAGATCACTCTGAAAGACTCAGCAACTCCAGAAGACAAGGATCAAGAAGACAAACAAAATGAGAAAGGTGAAGAAATTCAAGAACAACCTCAAGGTACAAATGACTTACCCAAGGAATGGAGGTATGTTCACAACCACCCTAAGGAGTTAATAATTGGTGATCCTATACATGGGGTAAAAACCCGTTCTTCACTTAGAGATGTACTTAATCATTGTGCATTTGTATCTCAACTTGAACCTAAAACTTTTGAAGAAGCTGAAAATGATCATAACTAGATTAATGCTATGCAAGAAGAACTTAATCAATTTAAAAGAAATAATGTTTGGACCTTAGTAAAAAGACCTAAAGATTATTCAATAATTGGCACAAAATGGGTCTTTAGAAACAAATTAGATGAGCATAGAAATGTAATTAGAAATAAAGCAAGACTGGTTGCTAAGGGATATAATCAAGAAGAAGGAATTGATTTTGATGAAACCTTTGCACCTGTTGCTAGATTAGAAGCCATTAGACTTCTACTTGCTTATGCTTGCTTTATGAAATTTAAACTATTTCAAATGGATGTTAAAAGTGTATTTTTAAATGGATATATTTCTGAAGAAGTATATGTAGAACAGCCCCCTGGATTTGAAAATTATGCTTTTCCCAATCATGTCTTTAGATTAAATAAAGCTTTATATGGTCTAAAACAAGCACCTAGAGCATGGTATGAAAGGCTAAGCAAATTTCTACTAAATAATGGTTTCTCAAGAGGCAATGTAGATACAACCCTATTTATTAAAAGAAACCAAAATGATATGCTAATTATACAAATTTATGTTGATGACATAATTTTTGGGTCTACTAATGAATCCTTTTGTCAAGACTTTGCTAAGCTTATGCAGGGAGAGTTCGAGATGAGCATGATGGGAGAACTCACCTTCTTCCTCGGACTCCAAATCAAACAATCAAAAGAGAGAATCTCCATCACCCAAAGCAAGTACACCAAGGAACTACTCAAAAGATTTGGAATGGAGAACTGCAAACCAATTGGCACACCAATGAGTCCCTCAAGTAAGCTTGACAAGGATGATGAAGGTAAAAGCGTAGACTTAAAATACTATAGAGGTATGATTGGCTCATTATTATATCTAACTGCAAGTAGGTCTGATATCATGTTTAGTATTTGCTTATGTGCTAGATATCAATCTAATCCTAAGGAATCTCATTTGAATGCTGTTAAAAGAATCCTTAGATACTTAAATAGTACACAAACTATAGGGCTATGGTACTCTAAGGACTCACAAATTAATTTATTAGGATATTCAGATGCTGATTTTGCTGGATGTAAATTAGATAGAAAAAGCACAAGTGGAACTTGCCAATTTCTTGGAGTTAACCTAATCTCATGGTTTAGCAAGAAATAAAATTCGGTGGCACTGTCTACGGCTGAGGCCGAATACGTTGCAGCCGGAAGTTGTTGTGCTCAAATCTTGTGGATTAAGCAACAACTCGAAGATTTTGGAATCAAACTTAATGAAACACCAATAAAATGTGATAATACAAGTGCCATAAATCTATCTAAAAATCCAATTCAACACTCAAGATCTAAACATATTGAAATAAGACATCATTTTATAAGAGAACATGTTCAAAACAAAAATATAATTCTTGAATATGTTTGCACTGAAAATCAATTAGCCGATATCTTTACAAAGGCCCTTAGTGAGGATAGATTCTGTGAAATTAGGAGAAATCTAGGAATTCTAGATCCATTTGTCTGAAATTTCTCAATTTCCAAAGAATAGATGTCAAAAAAAAAAATCTTAGAGCTCAATTTTCAACATCTATCCTGGTCTCAAAAGCTCAGAATTATCACTTTAAAAACTTATCATTGAGCAAAATTCCTTCTCTCAAAATTTTAAATTTTTTTGGAATTTATTTGTATTTTTCCTGAATTTCTGAACTTCATGAGTCGACCCCCATGAGTCAACTCAATGGCAAACTTGTAAATCCCACCAACTTTCAACGGATTCATTGTTTTTATAAGGGTTACTGTTTGTGAGACGACTCATCTTCCCATCGTTCTTCTTCCAAAAGCCGTCTTCTCCAACTCTTCTTGCTCCAAATCCAAGGATCAATTCTGAGGCAATTCTCTCTCCTACTCTCCACCAAAAATCGCCTCCTTGGAAAAGAGATTTCTCGTGCTTTCTCGCTTTGCTTGGCGCGGTTTGAACATGCCCTAGCACTTCACCGAACTTCCAAAATCCACTTCTTTTCTCCACTAAAATTCCTCTTTACTCTCTTGAGATCCCTCCTCCTCTCAATTCAAGTCTTCTTGTCTGCTACCTTATTGGATATGGCTCCAAAGATGAAACTTCCCCAAAGAAGGAAATCAATCCGTGAGCCTGAGAAAATTGTCCGAAAGAAAAGGCATGCTCAGTCTTCCAGTGTTCCTGCTCCAGTTTCAGTACCTGCTCAAGGTCCCTCTCAATCCTCCATAAGCCCCAGTGTGAATCCTCTTTCTGATAGAAAAGTAGAAACCGGGAAAAATATAGATTTTCGGTTCTTTGAGAAAGAAGGCTTTACTTTTGCTACCAAGATCAAAAATCAAGGATGGGAACTTTACTGCTCCCTTAAGGAAGTCACCTATGTTGACCTTGTTAGAGAGTTCTACCAGAACCTACATTATGGAAACGGGTCAGTGACTTCAACAGTCAAAGGGATTGACATATGCTTGGATTCTAGGATATTGGGAGATATACTTCAGTTGCCTAGTGAAGGATACTCATATATGGAACTCCCAATTAAAGAAGAAGGGATCAGAATTATCTTAGGAGAAGCTTTTTCAGGAAGTTTAAACAAATTGGAAGCAAAGCTATTATCCATTGAGATGAGGGTCCTGCATCAGATTGTAACAAAACTCTTTTTTCCTAGGAGTGGTAGACATGACTTACTGTCTGGCAGAGATGTATGTGTCATGTTTCATATCATCACTCAGACCCCCCTAAACCTCCCTGCACTTATGATAGAGGCCATGAGAGAAACTTTGAACAGATCCAAGGCACACTTGCCTTATGGTATGGCCCTTACTAGAGTATTTAGGAGGTTTGGAGTTAGCTGTGAAGGGGAGACACCTACCAAGCTCTCACATGTGGACACTTTCAACCAACACAGCCTGCATTGAATGGGAATTACAAAGACTGTTGGTGGTTGGATCAAGGGCTCTGAAGAAAGAACTGAGGAGAGAGTTGAGGAAAGAGCTGAAGACAGAACTGAAGGCAGAGTAGAAGAAGAAGGTCCATCTTCTCCTGTACATGACTTCAGGGCAGCTTCACCAGATACCCAGTTCATTCCTGATACTGAGGCTGGCCCTTCAGAGTTTACTAGGATGCCCACACCAGTGTATCAGCCAGAGAGCAGAGCACCTCATTCAGAGTTCAGACTGGCTGACGATCAGATCGAGCATATATCACAGCGTGTGGCTTCTTTGCTGTCTAGTCAGTGGGGTAGTACTTCTTTTGCACCTGGTGCCACTTCTTCTGATCAGACCATTACTCCCCACATCTCCACTGTGTTTCAGATGATATCAGATCAGTCCATCAGGATACAGCAGCTTGAGGACACAGTCTGGAGACTTACTGGCAGAGTTCTTGACTTGCAGGGGCAAGTCCTTGCATTGGCCCATCCCCAGCCACAGGAGTCTACCATTGAGGTCACAGACCTCACTGCAGAGGCTGGCAGGCTCAGAGGAGCACTAGAAGGTGGATATGAGCTACTGAGGAAAGAGATCCGAGGATCGAGTGAGCATGCTACCACCCAGTTCACTGCTCTACTTCAATCTGTTTCCAGAGCACTGAACGTACTTGATTCTATTAGACTCACCCTTTCTGTTCAGTCCCTAGCATCTCAGCGTTCTCAGCCACCCAGTTCATCTCGTTCTCCTGCTCGTACCAGAGGCAGACGGGGTAGAGGACGTACTTCTGATCCATCATCTCCTCACCCTATATCTGATGACTCCGATCATTAACTTATCTTGATCTTTACTAGGTCCTAGGAGTTAGTATCTTATTCTAGGATCTATACCTTGGGGCCATGTATTGACAATTAGCTGGTTGAATTTTATTTTTAAGAACTATGTATTGAAACAATTATGATATTAATGGAATCATCTTTTACCTATATTTCTACCTCTTTGTAATGATATCGATCATATTTTGGTTATATATTTTCTTCTTGTTGAAATATTGTCTTCTCTTTGTTGTTGTTTGCTGTTGATAATTGCTATATTAAGGGGAGCAAACATCTGTGAAAAACTCTAAAGAGAAAGAAATTAAAGAATATTTCAGAAAAAGAAAAGGAAGAGTTAACTATGTTTGATGATGTCAAAAAGGGGGAGAAATTAAACAAAAACAAAAATTGAAATTAGATAAAAAGCAAAACCCTAAATTATGAGAAAAAGGGGGAGAAATTAAACAAAAACAAAGATTGGAAGATTAAAACAAATATTGGAGAAATTAAACAAAAACAAAGATTGGAAGATTAAAACAAATATTGGAGAAATTAAACAAAAACAAAGATTGAAAGATTAAAACAAATATTGGAGAAATTAAACAAAAACAAGGATTGAAAGATTAAACAAAACTTTGAGAAATTTGGTATCGAAATTTGGTATCAGACAGAACTTAAAGCCATCCATCAAAAGCAAAATCATAAGTACAATGCAAATAAGTATTTTTTTTATGCTCTGATATATTTCAAAATTCAAACTTGCTCTGATACATCTTTTGAAATTTTATTCACCTTGATACATCTTAAAAAATTTGTTTTACTCTGATACACCCTACAATTTCTTTTAACTTGCTCTGATGCATGATAAAATTTGCTCTGATACAATGTGAAGGTTTCTCTGATAAATTATAACATTTGATCTGATACAGTGAGAAAGTTTCTCTGATATATTATAACATTTGCTCTGATACAGTGTGAAATTTTCTCTGACATTTGCTCTAATACAGTGTGAAATTTTCTCTGATATATTATAAAATTTTCTTGCTCCGATACATTGTAAAATCTTTTCTGATATCATTGTAAAAATTATTTTTCTTGCTCTGATACATTGCAAAATTTATTAATCTTCTCTTGCTCTGATATATCTTGAACTCAAAATGATCTAATATCCTTTTCAAATCTTTAAGAAAATGGACAAACTATTTTTGCATTTATATTACATGCCAAAAGAATCATACTCTTTTCAAGCATATACACCTATAATGGATTCTTTTGAAATTAATGCATTAACATAAATATTTTTGTTCAAATATTTTGTCATCATCAAAAAGGGAGAGATTGTTGCTCCTAGATTGATTTTGATGATTACAAAGCAGATTGAAGGGATACAAATAATTTTAAAATAAAAAAGTCCTTATGCTCTTCAAGGGCAAAATCATAATTTTACTAAAATCCTGATTTGATAGTACCATTTGGTAGAACAAATGATTTGAAATCTATTGGTGAAAATTTCATTGTGTTTGGACTTATATTTTTGAAGTTATGAAGGTTTGAAGTGCATGAGTCGACTCATGAGTCAACTCATGGCACTGTGAGCTGATTGGCACGCAAAAATTCTCCTTGGCACGCTAGTTTTCTGGCTTGGCACGACCTGTGAGTTGACTCATGAGTCGACCCACAAGGCATGAGTCGACTCATGAGTCGATCCCTGCTAATTTGAGCCAAGAATTTCCAGAAATGCATTCTCTGGTTTTTGCAACAGAGGTCGACTCATGAGTCGACCCCTGAAGCATGAGTCGACTCATGAGTCGACCCCTGCGACGGAAAATGTCAGCAATGGCTATTTTTTTGCCCATTTTAATTGCCATTTATGCTTCCTAAAAATTCTCTAACGGCTCTTTATCTACCTAAATTATTTTCTCTTGCTTCTAATGCTACAAAATGCTTAAAATGATGAAAGAAATTGCAGATTAAATAGCGGATCAAACGTGAAATCAAAAACGAGAAGAACAGAAGAGAGGATCTGAAATTTGCAAGAAAAAGTCTGAGATCAATGAAAAATCCAAAAAGAAAAAGAGAGAGGATCCACAATATACCAGAGAGAGTGTGAAAGAGAAAAGCAAGAGCTTTCAAGGAGAGAATCTTTCAAGCTTATTGTTTCAACCTTGATCTAGAGATCGTTCAAAGCTTTCAAGAGATCTTCAATCAACAATCAACCTCTTCTCAAGCATTCAAGCGTTCATCCACTTTGAGAAAATCCGAAAAAGAGGTTCATCATTTGAGTAAAGTTTTTATTGTTATATTTGCTCATTTAAGGAGCTGTTATTGTATTAATCTGTGCTCTAAATATTCTTACTCTTTGTGAGTTTTTGTTCTTATTTTTGAAGGATTTCCAAAACAAGGAAAGGTTGATCCGAACCTGAAATCGGAGTGTTTTGGGTTTACTTGTACCCGGGAAACAAGTGATCTAGCTTGGGATAGCTAGTGTCGGAGTTTCTGACGTTTTGTATTCGGCTAGCTTGGGATAGCTAGTGTCGGAGTTTCCGACGTTTTGTATTCGGGTTGAATACAAAGGATAGTGGATTGAAATTCCCAAGTAGGATCTTGGGGAGTGGATGTAGGTGCAAGGTTGGCACCGAACCACTATAAATCCTTGTGTTTGTGGTGTGCTTTATCGCTTTATCTTATTTCTTTATTATATCCTTGCAATACTGCTTTAGGTAATTAATATTGAATTAAAATCTTTGTCTTGTTATTCATAAGTAATCCACTGGGCTTAAAATTTTTAGAAACCCAATTCACCCCCCCCCCCCCTCTTGGGTTGCATAGCTGGGCAACAACCTCTGTAGTCTGCACACCTTAGACTCATCAGTGGATGTGAATCTTTCAGGTTGTATCATATACACCTCTTCATCCAGCTCTTCGTTTAGGAAAACTGTCTTCACATCCATCTACCAGATTTCATAGTCCAGATGGGCAGCATTTCATCGTCATAGTCTATACCATAATGTTGACGATATCCCTTGGCAACTAGACGAGCTTTATAGGTATCCACCTTTCCGTCTGTGCCTCTCTTCCTCTTGAAGACCCACTTACACCCTATGGGTTTTACTCCTTTGGGTGGGTCAACCAATGTCCACACATCGTTGACCTTCATGGACTCCATTTCAGATTTTATGGCCTCCATCTATTTCTCAGAGTCGGATCTCTGCATTGCATCCATGTAGGTGATCGGATCCTCATCATTTTCATCAAGTTTGATAGGATCGCCATCCCAGACCAAGAAACCATAGTATCTGTCCGGTTGACATAGTACTCTACCAGATCGCCTTAAGGGTGCTTGAACAATGGGCTCCCGATCTGATCTAACCAAATCTGGTTTAGGTTCAGCAACTTGTGTCGATTTTTTCACCTGCCGAACTTCGTCAAGTTAGACCTTAGAGGCAACAGTCCCTTCACCAAGGAACTCCTTTTCCAAAAAGATTACCTTAAGGCTGACAAACACTTTTTGCTCATCAGCTAGGTAGAAGTAATATCCTTTGGTCTCTTTTGGGTATCCTATAAAATTACACTTGTCAGACCTAGGTCCAAGCTTGTCCATAATTAAACATTTAACATAAGTCAGACACCCCCAAACCCTAAGGTGCGAGAGTACTGGCTTACGTCCTATCCATATCTCATATGGTGTTTTGGTTATAGACTTACTCAGAACTCTATTTAGAAGGTAACAAGCCGATTCGAACGCATATTTCCAGAGGAAGATCGGCAGACCAGCAAACCTCATCATGGATCGAACCATGTCCAACAAGGTCCAATTCCTCCTTTCAGATACACCATTATGTTGTGGTGTTCCAAGAGGAGTCCACTGAGAGGGAATCCCATTCTTCTCAAGATATGTCAAAAAATCATTGAAAATGTATTCACCTCCTCGATCAGATCGAAGAGTTTTAATACACTTTTCAGTTTATTTTTCTACCTCATTTCGGAATAGTTTGAACATTTCAAATGACTCTAATTTATGCTTCATTAAATAGACATACCCATACCTCGATAGGTCATCTGTGAAGGTTATGAAGTAGAAATATCCACCTCTTGCACTTGAGCTCATGGGTCCACATACATCAGAATGTACCAAACCCAAGAGTTCACTGGCTCGCTCACCTTTTTCAGTAAAAGGTGATTTGGTCATTTTACCAAGAAGACAGGACTCATAGGTTGGAAGTGATTCACAATCACCTACTTCAAGAATTTCTTCTTGAGCCAACATGTTTATCCTGTTCTTATTGATATGACCTAGCCTACAGTGCCAAAGGTAGACTTCTGACATATTATCTATTCTAGGGCATTTATCGGAGGTTTGAACCACATTAACAGGTTGTGATAGAAAGTAAATTTCATTATTAAGTTGTCCAACAAATATTGTAACACTATTCAAAATGATATTACAAACATTTCTTTTTATTAAAAATTGATAACCGTTCATGGCCAAAAGGCCTACAGAAATAATATTTAATAAAAAGCTTGGACAATAGTGACATTCACTCAGAATTACGTTTCGAAAATTGATTACAAGGTTCATGATTCCTAATGCTAGAATTGGAACTTTGCTTCCATCTCCAACGTTCAAGAATCTCTCGCCTTCATCAAATCTCCTACTGACCTGCAGACCCTGCATCGAATTGCAAATATGATAAGGGCTTCAGGTATCCAATACCCAGGCAGTAGTATCACAAATGAAAAAGTTGCAAGGTGTTATCATATAAGTACCTTGCTTCTTCTTCGGCCTGTTCGGGTCCAGGAAAGCAATGTATAGAGGATAGTTCCTCTTCCAGTGCCCCTGCTTCTTGCAAAAGAAGCACTCCGCCTGGCTCTGGTCGGGCTTGCGCTCTTGGTCTGACCCTGTGCAGACGTCCCAGCATGCAGCTGCACCTTCTTATTCTTCTTCTTCTTGTTCTTCTTCTTCCCTTTCTTAAAGGGTCGACGACTAGAAGAAGACCCTCCCACAACATTCACCGACTCTTTATGGAGCTGGTGATCCTTCTCAAAGTTTTGCAGCAACCCCAACAAATCGTGGTAGTTCACTACAGACTTTGTCATCCGAAAATGAGTAAGGAAGGGGAGGAAGGACTTGGGCAATGAATTACGGATCGCATCCTTATCGAGCTGCTCATGCAGGGGAAAGCCCAATTTAGTTAGGCACTCAATCATTTCGATCATATACAGTACATGATCAGTGACTGAGGCTCCATCCCTCATTCGAGCATTGAAAATGGCACAACTAGTTTTGTGCCTTTCAACATCGTCAGGCGTGCCAAATGAGTCGTTCAACATTTGAAGCATCTCCTATGGCTGGGCATTCTCGAATCTGCGGCTGAACTCATCATTCATTGCCGCCAGCATAATGCACCGAACGGTGGTGCGATCGTTGAGCCACTTCTGATAAGTGTCTCGGACCGTCCCTCTAACATTCGGGGCTGGCTCCTTGGTGCTGGATCCGTTACTACATAAAGGATCCGCTCATGCTCAAGAATGATTTTTAATTTTTGATATCAGTTATCGAAATTAGGTCCCATGAGCTTATCATTATCGAATAGTTGCAATCGCAACACTCAGAACCTACATGAATATGGTTACTGTATAATTCATCCTTTTGACTCCTGTGTTTAGGACAACTCAGGGTTAAACTGTCAACCCTGATTAGATCATCCGAATCGTGCTCAACTCAAACAGTCCTGTGACTCCTCAAAAAGACTACCTTGGCCAAGATTTTGCTAAATTGAAACATGATTGTACACAGCTCCTAAACTGGAGTGGTCAATCCCATCTTGACACGCACCGACAAGTCAAGTACTTTACTGCACCCAGCAGCCTTCCGTCACTGAATTAGAAATTCAGGTAGTCCAGTGCCTAAGTGCAGTGAGTTGCTTGCAAGTCACCGTGGCGTCTCAGGTCGGAGGGATATTTATACCCATATTCCATCGGAGCAAATCTTGACAGTAGAAATAGCTCCAGAGTCGGTCACGTTCAGTGCAGATGTACCCTTACATCTCACCTGTATGCCATACCAGTGTCTCCACACTCATTGGTTAAGAGGACAACCAACCTATATGGCACACAACGACCTATGCTTGATAAACATTGTCGTCCTTGGTAACAACGTATCATTTGGTCGCGAACAGATTTAAGGACAAAATGACAAATCCTCCATTGTCGAGTCTAAATAGTCCTAAGGACTTCACCACAACATAGGAGTTCATTAGAAGATGAAATATTTCATGATGAAAAATATTAAAATAATTTTTATTAATTCATAATTCATGTACATATACAAAAATGAGTACAACCGTCAACAGACAGGCTGACGATTGACTTTGGGATACTATTCCCAACACTCTGTCTCAGCAATCTAAGAGAAGCTCGGATATTTTCGAGGTTGCTTATGGGTGAACTGTTGTTGGGTGCCTTAGGTATTGACGCTGCAGATGGAAGTCATCTGCTGTAGAAGTTCAGATGGAAACTTTTTGTTGGAAAAATCTGGCTGGAGTCTGATTGCTAGAGAAGTCCATCTGGAATTGTCCGCTGGAGAGGTCCGGTTGCATGAGAAATCCGACAGAAGATCGATCGATAGAAAAATTTTGAAGGTGCTATAGAAGGTTGATCGATTGAAGAGTCCGGAAGGCGTTGTGAAAGTTCATCCGCTAGAGGAGTCTGGAGGACATTGTGGAAGGTCGACCGTTAGAGGGGTCCGGAGAGAATTTGTTCGTTGGAGGGGTCTGGTCGGCACTGTTGAAGTCCAGTTGGCACTATTGAAGGTTGATGGCTGGAGAGGTACGAAAGACACAGGAGACAGTCGGTTACTGTAGAAATCCAGCTACTGGAGCCCATCCGTTGCAGAAGTTCGTCTGAAATCCATCCACCGTAGAAGTTCGGACGGAATCCGATTCTTATAGGAGCCCGGAAGGAGGCCGCTTACTGTAGAAGCTCGGATGGAGACCAGTTGCCGTGGAAGTCTGGATGGAGACCGCTTATTGTAGAAGCTCGGTTGAAGACTGCTTGCAATAGAAGTTCGGATGGAGACTGCTTATTGTAGAAGCTCAGTTGAAGACCGCTTGCAATAGAAGTTCGGATGGGGAACGCTTATTGTAGAAGCTCGGCTGAAGACTGCTTGCAATAGAAGTTCGGATGGAGATAGCTTATTGTAGAAGCTCGACTGAAGACTGCTTGCAATAGAAGTTCGGATGGAGACCGCTTATTGTAGAAGCTCGGCTGAAGATCGCTTGCAATAGAAGTTCGGACAAAATTTGGAAGGCGGTCGACCACTGTAGAAACTTGGACGGAGTCTGGTTACTGTAGAAGTCCTACTGCTGGAGAAGTTCGGACATTGACGAAGTCTGAAAGAAGCTCAAAGTAAAGTCGATCATGACAGGAGGAAGTCTGGAAGAGATTCAGAGAGTAGTCGATCACTGTAGAAAATTGACTGATAGTAGAAGCCCAAAGAGCATTTGGAGCAGTCCGATAGATGACTGAAGGAGCTCATTATTGGAGAAGTCTGAAGGGTACGATAGGAGTTCGTCCATTGGAGGAGTCTAAAGGACACTGTGGAAGGTCGACTGCTGGAGGAGTCTGGATGGTACTGTGGAAGCTCGGACGGTCGGGGGAGTTCAGAAAGATGCCGCACAAGGTCGGAAGCCGGAAGAGTCCTGGGAGGGTTGGCCTCTTATGAACTTCGACTGGGGTTATTTTATACCCAACACTAGTCCCCCTACTTTCGAGTTTAAATTTTGAATGAAGAAAGTATAGAGAAATTTTCACAGCCGAAGTTGCCCCCTTGATTTTCGGACTCGATTGTTTCCAGATATTTTGGCATTTGGCGTGCCGGTGCTGGATTCTTTTCGAATCGAGGCGATCTGAAAAGATTTTTTCAGAATTTCTGTTGGAGCGTCGCCCCAGGTATGGTGCAATGATGATTCTATCAATCGTCAGCCGTCTGCCGCAACGAGTGGGACATGCGGCAGTTTTAGGTCGGCCAAAGAAGATCTGCAATCATTATTGCGTCGGATCCTGAGGTTTATTTAAACCCATCCCCCTCCTTCAGAGGTTTCACCTTGCCTGAGATTTTTTTCCGATCCCCTCTTCTTCCCTGAGAGCTTCGTCCTCTTCCAGCATCCCTCTCGATCTTAGGCACCCTTCAGGTCGACCTCCATCGCCTTCACTGCCCTCCTGCACCTCTCGGACCAGCCTAAGTTAGTTTCAAAATCTTTCTTTTTCTTATTGTTCTTCCATTTTTCCTCCTCTGCATTCTGCTCGTTCGGTTTCTTCGCGAGTGCCTTGTTTCTTATTTTTTCTAATTTTTTTGAGATTTTTTGGGGTTTTCATTTGATTCAAAATGTCCTCCAATACTTCCTCTTCTAGCAGTTCTAGAAGTTCGTCAGCTCCAGCCCCCCAAAATCTTAGTACTGTAGATGAACTCGTACTTAAAGTCGGACCTTGTCCGATCTTTGTACCAGACACCATTCCTATCTCTTTGACCTTAGACGACCTCTCGTTGATTAGAATTCAGTATGGGGTTCCTCCGGAGTATGAGCTTGAGCTTTCCAGACCAACTGATCGGGCTAACACCCCTCCCCCTAGCCGCTTTTGTTTATACCAGGATGCCTTCCGCATCGGACTTCGACTTTCACTCCCACCTTTTGTTGTTCCTTTTAGGTTTCTGATAGAATTTCTTTCCCTCTGTCATTTAGCTGAAGTCCGGTCAACTCTTCCTTTGTTTAGAAACTTTTATACCTTTAAGCATCACCCTTCGACAAAGGACTGGTGGTACTTCTCCCTCCAGTTCGGTAGGAAGAGATTACTGAAAGGTGCCCCCTCTTCTATCCACAACTGGAAGGAGAGGTACTTCTACGTTCGATGCCCGACCCTAAGGCTGGAGTTGCCCCCCTGGGACTCCTTGAGGGACTCCGTCTGTCAGACTTCTAGCCTGGGAAAGGATGACCTAGAAGCCTTCAATAAACTTAAGACTTATCCAGCTCCTCTCCTCTCTGACCTTCTGAAGGAGCAACTTTTATTCAATGTCGGCTTGAGCCCTCTCAACCCTGTCGGTATTTTTTCTCTTTCTCAAGTCATTCACTGCTTTCTCTTTCTCTTGTTCTATTTCTAAGCTGTGTCAATCTTTTCTCATTGCAGATATGGACGCAGACGCAGCTCGGATACTATCCAAGGGTCTCAAGGCCCATAAGAGGAAAGACGTCGCAACTTCTGGGTTGGCGAAGAAGGCGAGGGTAGAGGAGACAAGCTCGGCCGTGCTTGCACAAGCGGCCATTATCGGTGATGCCCCCTCCGACGTCGAGCCCGCAGTCCCTCGAGCTTCTTCAAGAAGCCCTCCGATCAAGGTTTTCGCTCTCGAGTCTCGTCCTGAGGAGGCATCGGGGGTCGAAAGGAAAAGAAGGAAGAAGATGGTGGTCCACAAGATCAGCAGCAGCAGGGCTGCCATCGAAAGGTCCAACGGCTCCGAAGAGGATCCGGGGGAGAATTCCTTCAACAACAGGGATTTAATAAAAAGGTTGGTCGACGGGTGTGTTTTGCTCGAGATCGTCCACAGGATCGTCCATGTCGATCCTGAATAGTGGGTTTGGGACTCTCTGGGGTCCTTTCTTAAGGTAAGCCGATTTACTTTTTCTTTCCTTTCGTTTCTTTACTTAGTTCATTCCTTAGCTTTCATATTGACTTTCTGACCGCTCTTGCAGATTAGACACCAGCTCATCGCCAACATCGAGGCGATGAAAAATACAAAGAAGGAAGCAGCCCAGGCGAAGGAAGGCCACTAGGCTGAGGCTGCCCATCTTAAGGAGAAGGTCGTCGAAGTCACGAGTCTCCAAGAGGCACTCCAGAAGGAGGAACAAACTTCGGTGGATCTAAAGGCTGCTTTGGAGGAGGAAAGAAGGAAGGCAGAGGTCGAGGTCTCCAAGCTGAAGGAGCAGATCCCGATCTTAGTCTCGGAGGCAAGGGCCCAAGTAGTGGAGGAGTTTAAGACCTCCTCCGAGATGAGGGATCTGAATATCAAGTTCGGCCAGACTACCTTTATCAAAGGTTTCGAGCTTTGCCAGGACAAGGTGGTCGCGAAGTTTCCCGAACTCGACCTCAGCTTCCTGGATGAAGCGTCCGACGATGAAGCCGGACCTTTCGAAGCTGCTGTCGGTCTTCCTCTAGTCGAGACCTCTTCAACTGCCGTAGCTACCGTGACCGACCTTTCGGGGGTGCCGAGCTCCTCCACTTCTGCTTCAGAGGTCCGAGACCTCTAATTTTATACTTTTTTTTGTTATAATTTTTTTTTTCTCTTGTACTTAAGAATTATTCAATCGATGAGATCGAATTCTTCTTTATAGAGAGCTCCTTTTTCTCCTTCTATTTCCTTTTTCCTCCTTTTTTTTCTTGCAATGACTTGCATTGTGACGCTCTTGTTTCCCGACAACAGTGCCCTGTCGAAGCTCTTCCCCTACCATAGGGGATTCCTTTGAAGTCTGTGATCCAGGATCTAAGAAGAGAAGTTCATCACCTAACGAAAAAATCAAAGAAGATGGACGATGAACTTCACAAGCTGAGGAAGAGCCATTCGGAAGCCACCATGGAGGTTACTCACCTTCGAAACCTCCACAGAAAGGACTTCATGGACTACAGCTGGAAGAAGGCCAACTTCGAGAAGGAGCTTGAGGAACTCCAGAAATGTGCCAGCGATCGATCTTGGACTCAGGCCTCCAAGATCAGCTCCCTTAAGATCGAGTTGGTGGCCTCACGGGAGAAGATCGGTCAATTGGAAGGGAGCTCGTCCCGACTTCCAACTCAAGCTAATCACGGTCGGGACTGGTCAAAAAAATTTTTTGACCTCCAGAAGCAGCTACAGGATGCCGAGATGAATTACAACACTTGCCGAGTTGGCTGGTGCGGATAAATAGACAACTACAGAAAGAGGCTCAAGATGATGACCGACGAGGTTGCTCGCCTTCAGAAGCAGTTGTCCGAAAGAGCCCAGGCCATTTCGATTCAAGGCTCCGACGAGCTCCAATCCTTGAGGGGGACCATAGAAGAACTGTCCGTAGCCCTTAGGAAGGAGAAGGCCGAACTACAGCGGTTGAAAATTTAGCTGGCCTATGAGCAGCAGACGGTCAAGGATGTAGAAGAGGAGTCTGAAGTTCTGAGGAAGAGGCTTCGAAAATCGAAGGGCGAAAGCCTGCGGTTTCACCAAATGTATCGAGAGATGCTGCTAAGAAAGAAGAAACTGGAAGAAGAAGTTGAGAACTTAAAGCAATCCCTGATAATGGCTGGAACCGAGAGTTCAAAGTCAGAAGAAGCCAAGCTTCCTTAGAGCTTCTTTTACCTTTTGTTCCATATATTCTTTTCTTTTCTTATTTTTTTTTTTTTTGGCCTTCAAAGGCTTTTGTAATGCTCTCTTTACTAATGAAATGAAAAGGAATTTTTGCATTACCTTATCTATTCTTGCTTTGAGTTGTTGTTTACCGAGCTTCTTTTGTCTTTTGTCTTATTCGATGTTGACGTTGTTTGAAGGTTCCTGGTCATCACCACGTTGATTCGTCCTTTTTATTCATGATCGAAGGTCTTTCCGAGGCCATTTGAATTTGACACTTTCTCCTGGTGTTCGAGCTTGGGGCTTGAACTTTTCGTTACTTTGAGGAAGTCTATTTTCTCCTGCTAGTGTTGGCTTCTCCCTTAGAGACTGAGGATTTTTAATAAGAGTTTTCTTTCTCGTTGAGACGAGGTCCCTTGCATCTTAGATGTAGTTCATTTTTTCCTTATCTCTGGCATAGCTCGTCGCTTTCCCTTTTTCTCTCCTTCTATTTTTTATGTTTGGATGACGATTTTTCCTCTACTCCTAACGGGGTTGTAGGAGTGTAGAGGAGCCGTTGAAGAGATTTTTTTCCTCATCCGATCTTAAACGACCAGGTCTTCATTTGTGTCAAGATGAGATTCTCCTCTTGTTTCTGACACAGTCAATTTTAGCTCATGTTAGGATGAGATTCTCCACCTGTTCCTAACATGACTGTGGGGGCGCATAAAGGCCGTTGCGAGGGCCTCTCCCTCCATCCGGTCTCTAAATAACCAGGCCTTCGATTTTGCTCATGTTAGGATGAGGTTTTCCTTCAGTTCCTAACATGGCTGTGGGGGCGCATAAGGGCCGTTGCGAGGGCCTCTTCCCCCATCCGATCTCTTAATAATCGGATCTTCGACTTTGCTCATGTTAGGACAAGGTTCTCCTCCTGTTCCTAACATGACTGTGGGGGTGCATAAGGACCGTTGCGAGGGCCTCTCCCCCCATCCAATCTCTTAATAATCGGGTCTTCGACTTTGCTCATGTTAGGATGAGGTTCTCCTCCTGTTCCTAACATGGCTGTGGGGGCGCATAAGGGCCATTGTGAGGGCCCCTCCCCCCATCCGATTTCTTAATAACCGAGCCTTCGACTTTGCTCATGTTAGGACGAGGTTCTCCTCCTGTTTTTAACATGACTGTGGGGGTGCATAAGGGTCGTTGCGGGGGCCTCTCCCCCCATCCGATCTCTTAATAACCGGGCCTTTGACTTTGCTCATGTTAGGATGAGGTTCTCCTCCTATTCCTAACATGACTGTGGGGGCGCATAAGGGCCATTGTGAGGGCCTCTCCCCCCATTCGATCTCTTAATAATCGAGCCTTCGACTTTGCTCATGTTAGAATGAGGTTCTCCTCCTGTTCCTAACATGACTGTGGAGGTGCATAAGGACCATTGCGAGGGCCTCTCCCCCCATCCGGTCTCTTAATAATCGGGCCTTCATTTGTGTCGGGATGAGGTTCTCCTCTTGTTCTTGACACGCTTAGTTTCGATTGTCTGGAGGAGCTACTCCCTGCTGTTATAAGCTCATGCCAAAAAAAAAATATGTGAATATAAAATTTTTATTTAAGGCAAAGTTATCGATAATACATTCATAAATTTTTCAAATTCCATGGTCGCAGAAGGTCCGCTCCTCCGAGCTCTTTTAGATAGTATGTTCCAGGCCGAACTACCTCCCTGACTTCATACGGGCCTTCCCAGTTTAGGGTAAGTTTCTCTTGATTTTGAGATTGTGAAACAGCGGCTCACTGAAGTACTAGGTCCCCCGCTCTAAAGGCTTTGCTTTTGACCCGAGAATTATAGTAGCGGGCTACTTTCTGCTTGTAGGCTACCATCCGAACTTGAGCTGTCTCCCACTTTTCTTCTAACAAGTCGAGGTTGGCCTTGAGATCCTGTGAGTTGTGCTGCTCATCGAATGCCACGACTCATGCCGATGGAAGCTTGAGTTCAATCAGGATAACGGCTTCTGTTTCGAAGGCTAAGGCAAAGGGGGTCTTCCCCGTGGGCAGACTTTGGGTAGTTTGGTATGTCCATAACACATGATAAAGCTCGTCTGCCCAAGTTTTCTTTGCTTTTTCAAGTCTCGCCTTGATTCCTTGCAACAGAGTCTTGTTGGTCACTTTGGCTTCATCGTTTGCCTGCGGATGGGCTACTGACATGAAGTTATGGGAGATGTTTAAGTCCTCACAAAATTCAGCAAACCTTGCTCCAGCAAATTATTGTCCATTATCAGTAATAAGAGTTCTGGATAAGCTGAACCTACAAATGATTGACTTCTAGACGAAGTCCTGCACTTTAGCTTCTATGATTTTTGCCAAAGGTTCGGCTTCGATCCACTAGGTGAAGTAGTCAATGGCCATCAGCAGGAACTTTCGCTGTCCGGACGCTATGGGAAAAGGTCCAAGGATATCTATCCCCCATTGTGCAAATGGCCATGGGGCACTCAAAGGTATAAGTTCGGAGGCAGGCTGTCTTTGGATATTCACGTATCTCTGACACCGATCACACTTTCTGACATATTCCATAGAGTCGTGGTACATTGTAGGCCAATAATAATCTTGTCGAAGCAGTTTGTGGGATAAAGATCTGGCCTCCAGGTGACTCCCGCAGACTCCTTCATGTATCTCCTGTAAGGCAAAGTCAGCTTTGGAAAGTCGGAGATATTTCAGGAGGGACAAAGAGTACGACCTCTCGTACAGCTTGCCCTCATAAAGAATATATCGGGAGGCCTAGTTTCTAAGCTTCTGAGCTTTTTTTGCATCATGAGGAAGAACCCCATCTTTGAGATATGCAACCAGTGGGTCAATCCAGCTGGGTTCATGCCTGATCTTCATTACAAGCTGCGGTTCTTCCGTACTTGAATATTTCAGAACTTCGAAGAGGACTTCTTTGGGTAGTTCAGTCGGAGCCAGTGTAGCCAACTTGGAGAGAGATCGGCCATGATATTTTTTGCTCTTGAAATCTGCTTGATGTCAAAGCTGCCAAAGGTGGAGATGATCTCTTTTATGTTTTCGAGATATTTGGCTATACTGTCCTCCCAAGCTTCATAGTTTCCACTGACTTGTCCCACCACCAATTGAGAGTCACTGTAGACTTGGAGCTGATCTACTTCTAATTCTTTGGCGATCTTCAATCCTGCAATCAGAGCTTCACATTCTGCTCTGTTATTTGTCGCAGAGAATTCGAAGCACTACGCGTACTCCACGATAATTCTTTCTGGATTAACCAAGATCAGGCCCGCGCCCGTGCCTGACATGTTGGAGGAACCATCCACATAGAGGGCCCAAAAACTATCAGGGAGATTTGTTCTTTCCTCAGGGGAGTTCGGCTGGAGCCCTGGATTATCAGCTTCACCTCGTTCAAGGTTGGCTTCTTCCGGGATAGTGCATTCCACTATGAAGTCTGCTAATATCTGGGCTTTTATCATCGATCGAGGTCGATAGTTGATGTCGAATTTCATGAGCTCGATCGCTCATTTCGCTATCCTTCCGAAAGCATCCACTCGATGTAGAACTGCCTTAATTGGCTTGTCGGTGAGCAGTGTTATGGTGTGCCCTTGAAAGTAAGATCGGAGCCTTCGGGCTACAATCAATAGGGCATAAGTTAGTTTCTCTAACTTAGTATACCTGGTTTCGACATCTCTCAATACTCGACTTATGTAGTAGATCGACTGTTGAATTTTTGCTTCTTCCTTAACCAGAACTGCTGTGAGAGCCACAGGGGAGACTGCTAGGTACAGGAACAACTCCTTTCCAGGTTCGAACTTTGCCAATAGCGGAGGTGAGCCGAGGTAGCTCTTCAACTCTTCAAATGCTTGCTGATATTCAGCGGTCCAACAGAAGTTCTTCGACTACTTGAGAGTCTGAAAGAAAGGTAGGTATCATTCGGCCGACCTTAAGACGAAGTGATTCAGAGCTGCTACTTTTTCAGTAAGGTGCTGAACTTCTTTTATTGACTTTGGGATGGTCATTTCCTGGATGGCACGAATCTTCTCCGGATTTGCTTCGATCTTGCACTTCGATACCATAAAGCCCAAGAATTTTTCTGAGGTTACTCCAAAAGTGCACTTGGTTGGGTTCAGCTTCATCTTATATTTTCGAAGGATGCTGAAGGTCTCCTCAAAGTTGGCGACGTGGTTCATTGAGGATTTACTTTTTACAAGCATGTCATCCACGTAGACCTCCATGTTGCGGCCGATCTGCTCTTTGAAGATCTTGTTCACCAGTCGTTGATAGGTCGCCCCTGTATTTTTGAGGCCAAAAGGCATAACCCTGTAACAGTAAAGACCATGGTTAGTGATAAAAGCAGTCTTTTCTTCATCCTTTGGTGCCATCCTGATTTGATTGTAGCCGAAGAATGCATCCATGAAAGTGAGAAGCTCGTGGCCCGAGGTTGCATCCACTAATTGATCAATTCTATGCAGAGGGTAACTATCCTTCGGGTAGGCTTTGTTCAGCTTTTTGAAGTCTATACACATGCTCCACTTGCCGTTCGCCTTCTTGATGAGAACCATATTGGAGACCCAATTCGGATAGTTGACTTCTCTAATGAACCCGACTTTCAGGAGTTTATCAACTTCCTCCGCTATTGTCTCCTGCCTTTCTGGTGCATGACCTCAAATTTTTTCCTTCATCGATCGATGTTTGGGATCAATATCTAGACGGTGCTCCATGACTTCCGCATCAATCACTGATATGTCCGTCGGAACCCAAGCAAAAATATCCACATTCTTTTGTAAAAAATTGATGAGCTGTGTCCATACCTCTTCTCCCAGGTTGGAGCCGATCTTCACCACGTGCTCTTCATTCCCATCATTCAAAGAAATTGGGACAAGATCTTCAATTGGCTCACCCCGTTCTTCAGCAAGGTCATCGTGGGTGTCTAATCCATCAACCGAACAGGGGTCAGACTGGCCATTTCTTTGTAAGGCTATGTTATAGCAGTGTCTTGCCAGGACTTGATCTCCTCTGACCTCTCCGACCCCTTGGCTTGTAGAAAATTTTAATTTCAAATGGTAGGTCGATACCATAGCTCGGAGGGTGTTGAGGCCAGGTCGGCTGAGTATTGCATTGTAGGCAGACAGCGCCCTTACTACCAGAAAATCCACTTGCGCTCTAGTTTGTTTCAGGTACCGACCTGCAACTACGGTCAAAGTTATTACTCCTTTCACTGGCACAGCATCGCCAATGAACCCTACTAATGGAGAGCTTATCGGCCCTAATCGATCATTCGGAATGGATATTTTTGAGAATGCATCGTAAAATAAAATATCAATCGAGCTTTCATTATCAACAAGAATGCGGTGTACATCATAGTCAGCAATATTTAAAGAAACTATGACCGCATCATTATGGGGGAATTGAATCTCCCGGGCATCTTCTTCAGTAAAGATTATAGATTCTTCAGTCCTCTGCCGCTTGGGCAGTCCGGTCGATCCACTGGCTGCTCCCCGTCGGGGTCCTCCAGAGATGGTGTTGATGATCCCGATTGGAGGCCAATCTTCAGGCTGTTCTTCCCTCTTTGGTGGCTCTGGTTGTGGTAGGGTCCTCGATCGATCTTTCCTACCTTCAGGCCGACGTCGGATGAATCTGTTGAGCTGACCTCATCTGATGAGCTCCTCGATCTCGTCTCGAAGCTAAATACACTCCTCCGTGTCGTGGTCGTGGTCACGATGATAGAGGCAAAACTTGTTAGGGTTGCACTTTTCGAGGTGTGTGCACATCTTTTTCGGCCTTGGTAGCTGCTCCCTGATCTCCATCAACACTTGAGTTTTTGGAGCATTGAGAGGGGCGTAGCTGTGGAATCTTCCTGGGGGAGAGCTCTGCTGAACTCTGCGGTTCGGACTTCTCTACCTACGAGCTCGGGGGGGAGTTCGGACATGCTTATGTCCAAGGGAAGTTCGAGAATGTGGTTGAGCTTCACTCGGCCCTTTTTCAGCTGCAGGCTTGTCGGAGTCACCTGCCTACCGCTCCCTCGCGACCTCTTCGTCCTTCAGCTTGAAGGCTTCCTCTGCTCGGGCATATCCTTCAGCCCGAGCCAGCAAATCAGCGAAGTTTCTGGGATACTTCTTTTTCAGGGAAAACAGAAGGTCATTCTTTTGAAGACCATTCTTCAGGGTGGCCATTGCAACTGATTGGTCCAAGTTTCGGACCTCCAATGCGGTAGCGTTAAAATGGTTGACATAAGTTTGGATGGATTTTCCCTCCTTTTGCTTGATGTTGATGAGGAACTCTGAGCCTCTCTGGGGACATCGACTGCTGACGAAATGAGCCACAAACTGGTGTTTCATTTGATCAAAGGAGAAGATAGTACCCGACTTCAGTGCCGAGTACCAATTTCTCATTGCTCCCTTCAAGATAGATGGAAAAGCTCAGCACAGGATGGCGTCTGGCGTGTCATGGAGCAGAATCATTGTCCGGAAGGCCTCCAGGTGGTCAACTGGATCTGAGGTCCCATCATATCTCTCAAATTAGGGGAGCTTGAAGTTTGACGGGATCGATTTTTGCATAATTTTTTAAGAAAAAAGAGGGTCAGTACAGATATCCTCATCGTAAATAGGGGGAGCATGGCAGAGCTCTTCGATCCGTCGGTTCATCTCTTGAAACCTTCGATTCGAGAGATCCTCTCGATCGTAAATCTCGAGGGTCTTCTGGCAGAACAGAGGTAAGGACCCTCCGAGAGTGGAATCGTGATCAGACAGAGGGCTCTCCACCCTCTGCTTCCCCTTTTCGGGGGATACAGGGCGACTGGCCCAAGTGGGCCGCCCGATCACCAGATTCTGGAACTTTGACGATGCACTTTCCAGCCGCACAGATGCCTGCAGCTACTGCTGCTGTTGCTGCATAGCCTGCACCGCTTCGGTGAGGCCCCTGACCTGCTGAACCAGCAGGTCGAACTGCTCCATGCCAACTACCGTTGCCGAAGGAGGAGGATCCTGAAAAACTAGAGATGAGGCTGGAGCTGGCGGATCTTACTAAGATCTGGCTATGGAGGCCATAGATCTCCTGGTGGATGCCTTTCGAAGAGTCATCAGGTTGGGATCTGACTGGAGAAGAAGAAGAAGATGTCGAAGAAGATGATCGAAGATAGTCCCGTTGAGTACTCCTTTAAGAACAAAGGTCCTGCAAAGATACAGCCCTTCCTCTAGCGCCAATTCTGTTGGTGCAAAATTTTGCCGATGCCGGAGAAGCTGGAGTCGAGGGGATCACGGCCGTCGTCGGGACCTACAAAGAAAGTCTAAATCGGAGTTGGGGGTGCTCCGACAAGACCCTCCGATGCTCAAGTCAGTACTCTGCTTTAATAGAAATGGAGCACTCGAATAAAATTTTTGCAGAGTTTAGAGATAGTGGTTAGAGCTTAGAGAAGAACGTATCTAGGGGGTCCCTTTTATAGACGGGAGAGCATAACCGATTGACAGCGACGTCCGTAACTGCCTGGTAGTGGGCCGTTCTGGGCCACATGGAGTTTGTTATGGAGAGTGGAGTGGTGTCTGTTGTCACGACTTGCTGGAGAGTGGTGGGACCACGTGGAGTTTGTTATAGAGAGTGGAGTAGTGTCCGTTGTCGTGACTTGCCAGAGAGTGGTGGGGCCACGTGGAGTTTGTTACAGAGAGTGGAGCGGTGTCCGTTGTCACGACTTGCCGGAGAGTGGTGGGGCTACATGAAGTTTGTTACAGAGAGTGGAGTGGTGTCCGTTGTCGCGACTTGTTTGGGAGTTCGGATCGGACGGCTGAAGCTCGGTTGGGATGTCTGGTGGAGCGGAATAGCTCTCTGTCTCAGCAATCTAAGAGAAGCTCGGATGTTTCAGAGGTTGCTGACGAGTTAACTGTTGTTGGGTGCCTTAGGTGTTGATGCTGTAGACGGAAGTCATCTGCTGTAGAAGTTCGGACGGAAACTTTCTATTGGAGAAATCCGGCTGGAGTCTGATTGCTAGAGAAGTTTGTCTGGAACTGTCCGCTGGAGAGGTCCGGTTGCATGAGGAATCCGATAGAAGATCGATCGATAGTGAAATTCGAAAGGTGCTATAGAAGGTTGATCGATTGAAGAGTTTGGAAGGCGTTGTGGAAGTTCGTCTGTTGGAGGAGTCTGGAGGACACTGTGGAAGGTCGACCGCTGGAGGGGTCCGAAGGAAATTTGTCCGTTGGAGGGGTCTGGTCGGCACTGTTAAAGTTCGGTTGGTGCTGTTGAAGGTTGATGGCTGGAGAGGTACGGAAGACACGGGAGACAGTCAGTTACTGTAGAAATCTGACTGCTGGAGCCTATCCATTGTAGAAGTTCATCTGGAATCCATCCACCGTAGAAGTTCGGACAGAGTCTAATTCTTGTAAGAGCCCGGAAGGAGGCTGCTTACTGTAGAAGCTCGGATGGAGATCGGTTGTCGTGAAAGTCTGGATGGAGACCGCTTATTGTAGAAGCTCGACTGAAGACCGCTTGCAATAGAAGTTCGGATGGAGACCGCTTATTGTAGAAGCTCGGCTGAAGACCGCTTGCAATAGAAGTTTGGATGGAGATCACTTATTGTAGAAGCTCGACTGAAGACCATTTGCAATAGAAGTTTGGATGGAGATCGCTTATTGTAGAAGCTCGACTGAAGACCGCTTGCAGTAGAAGTTCGGACGGAATTCGAAAGGTGGTCGACCACTGTAGAAACTTGGATGGAGTCTGGTTACTATAGAAGTCCTACTGCTGGAGAAGCCCGGACATTGATGAAGTTCGAAAGAAGCTCGGAGTAAAGTCGATCGTGACAGGAGGAAGTCTGGAAGAGATTCGGAGAGTAGTCGATCATTGTAGAAAATCGACTGATAGTAGAAGCCCAGAGAGCATTTGGAGCAGTCCGATAGATGACTGAAGGAGCTCATTATTGGAGAAGTTCAGAGGGTACGATAGGAGTTCGTCCGTTGGAGGAGTCTGGAGGACACTGTGGAAGGTCGACTGTTGGAGGAGTCCGGATGGTACTATGAAAGCTCGGACGGCCGGAGGAGTTTAGAAAGACGCCGCACAAGGTCGGAAGCCGGAAGAGTCCTGGGAGGGTTAGCCTCTTACGAACTTCGACTGAGGTTATTTTATACCCAACAGATCTAATCATCAAATCAATCTACTCTAGGATCCATGACATGATATGTTGCATATAAAATCTGAAAAATACTGAAGATAAAATCAGCATGCATGCATGTGAGCAGTAGATCACATGTATTTCTAATCTAAGTTCAGAACTCGATACCTTTGCACGGATCGATGATCACCACTGTGGAGAGACATGGTGAAGGGGATCCTTGCTGGTTGCTTATAGCCACACATGCATCCGATCTCTACGAAAAATTCACTCGAAGCCCTGATCTGATCGGTCTTCTTGGGAGTGCTAACTCACATGAAGATCTTCTTCTTGACTGATCTGGATTCTTTCTTCAAATCTTTGAAACCTTTTCAGAGGTTGAAGATGGACTTCTAGAGGATATGAAGAGGTGAAAAAAAGATGGAGAGAAAAATAATTTTTTCTTATTTTTTTTATTAAAAATTATATTTCAAAGTCAATCGTCAACCTATTGACGGTTGTGCTTATCATTGTAATTGTATATGAATTATTGAATTAATAAATATTATTTGATTTTTTCATCACTGTGTATATCTCATTTTGAACTCCTATTTTGTGATGAAGTCCTTAGGACTATGTGATTCGATATAGGAGGATATATCATTTAGTCTTTAAACCTTAAGTTCATGACCAAATGATACACTATTATTAGGATGGTAGCTATATCAAGTATAGGTTATTGTATGCCATATACGTTGGCTGTCCTTTTAATCAAAAAGTATGGAGACACTGGCATAGCATGCAAATGAGACATAGGAGTACATTTCACTAAATGTGACCAATTGTTGAGCACTCTGCTGTCAAGAGTAGCGCGTGAAGGATATGAAGATAAGTATCCCTCCGACCTGAGATCACCACGGTGACTTACAAACAACTCACTATGCTTTGATGTCGGACTACCTGAATTTTTAATTCAATGATGAAAGATTTCTAGACATAGTCAAGTACTTGCGAAGTCAGTGTGTGAGTCAAGATAAAATTGATCCCTCCAAATAAGTAAGAGTTAATGTATCAGTATGTTTCAATTCAGTAAAATCTTGATCGGGATAATCTATATGATGGATTTGAAAATTAAAATATAATGTGGATGACCATATCAGGGTTGGTAGTTAAACTCAAGGTCACCTTGAGTATTTGGATCAAAAAGATGAATTATATGGTAACCATATGCCAATAGATTCTTGAATGATGCTTTGTAATCTTTCGACCTATCCGAATGTTGGGTATCATTGCTAGATAGTCACTTTGATTGGTATCGAAAGATTGTTCCAATACTATCAGCTTAGGTTCGAACCTATGAGATCACACTCAAAAGAAGTTTCTGACTGATCATATGACTGATCAACGATTAAGAATCATTCTAGGGTAAAACAGTCAATTCGATTGATGATTAACCCTATGCAAAAGTTGCAATAAATCAATTTACTAATTATTGGTGAATTATGAGAAGATTGATTAATAATTAAATTACTAATTAACTCAATTTGATTAAGCATTGAGGTTTGGATCGAATCTAATTGAATTGGATTCAATTTGGTTTGACCCGATTAGGTTATGAGATAACCTAATCGCTAAGGGTGTTCGATTCCTGATATGATCAGGACTTGAGCTCGATTAATTTTTGATTTGATTAAAATTTGATCAAAACTATTTGTTACCTAATTAGATTGAGTTTAATAGTCCAATTGAGTTTAACCTAATTTGGTTGGATTAAGAATCTAATTGGATGAGAAAAATAATTCGAATTCAAATCTCTTGCACCTCCTTTATCTGTGCCCTCTTAGTCCTCACGTGAGAAATATTTTATGTGATTTTTTCTTATATCTAGAAGTCTTTTTCATATCCTCATTTGAGTCCTTTTGAATTGTTGCTCCCTAGATTGATTTTGATGATTACAAAGCAGTTGAAGGGGTACTAATAATTTTCATTTGAAAAAGACTTTTTGCTCTTCAGGGGCAAAATCATAATTTTACCAAAACCCTGATTTGATAGTATCAAATGGTAGAACAAAAGATTTGTGATCCATTGGCAAAAATTTTATTATTTTTGGACTTGTATTTTGAAAGATATGCATGTTTGAAAATCATGAGTCGACCCATGAGTCAACTCATGGCACATGAGCTGTTTGGCACGCAGATTTTTTTGGCTTGGCACAACCTATGAGTCGACCCATGAGTCGACCCCCAAGGCATGAGTCGACCCATGAGTCGACCCCTGCAGTTTTTAGGCCAAAAATCACAGAACCTTATTTTCTGATGATTCTCTAATGTTCTTCCACAGAGGTCGACCCATGAGTCGACCCCCAGGCATGAGTCGACCCATGAGTCGACCCTTGTGACGGGATTTCTCCGCAACGGCTAGTTTTTAACCCGTTTTAAGTACTTTTAATGCTCATTTAATGTGGTCTAACAGCTCTTTTTCAGCCTAGAATATTTTTCTCTATTTCTTAAAGCTATAAAAGGATCCAAAAGGTGGGAAACAAAAAAGGGGATTTGGAAGAGTTAAGAAGAGCATTCAAGAGAGCATTCAAGAGCATTCAAAAGAGAGATTTTGAAAAAGAGTTTTTCAAGCCAACTTTTCAGCCCTAATCAAGAGTTCATTCAAAGCTTTGAAGAAGCCTTTAAACCAAGCTCACCAACTCCTCAAGTGCACATTCAAGTCTCCAACCACTTTGAGGAAATCTGAAAAGGGTCTTCTTCTCTTGAGTAAAGTGTATTTAAAGTTATATTCGCTCATTAAAGGAGCTTTCTCTGTACTCATTTGTGCTATAAATTATTTTACTCAGTTTGAGTGATTGTTTTTGTTTTGGAAGAGTTCCAAAACAAGGAAAGGTTGATCTGAACCTAGAATCGGAGTGTATTGGGTTGGCTTGTACCCGAAAAATAAGTGGTCTAGCTTGGAATAGCTAGAGTCAGAGTTTCTGACATTTGTATTCGGGTTGAATACAAGATTAGTGGATTGGAATTCTCAAGTAGGAGCTTGGGGAGTGGATGTAGGTGCAAGGTTAGCACCGAACCACTATAAATCTTTTTGTTTGTGGTGTGCATAATTGCTTCCCTTTAACTCTTCATTATTTTCTTGCATTCTTGCTTTTAGCCATTAGTCCTGAATTAATTTAACTCTTCATATTCTTTTAGCTATTGCCAAACATTTTTCATAAATCATAAGTTAAGCTTAAAATTTTTAGAAACCCAATTCACCCCCCCCCCCCCCTCTTGGGTTGCATAGCTGGGCAACAAGTGGTATCAGAGCCCGGTGCTCTAGCCCTTCTTTGATCTAAACAATCAAAGAGCCAAAGATCTATGGCAACCCACGTCGGCACTTCTCTTGCCGAGGGGCAATCCACCAACCGACCTCCACTTTTCAATGGGTCTAATTACACCTATTGGAAAGCTCGGATGAAAATATTCATACAAGCACTCGACTATGATATGTGGAGTATCATAGTGAACGGTCCTCACACACCCACTAAAATTATAGATGGTGAGGAATCAACCAAACCCGAGAAAGAATGGGATGAGGTTGATAAGAAGATGGCCCAATTAAATGCTAAAGCAATGAATGTTCTTTATTGTGCTCTTGATGCAAACGAATTTAATCGTATTTCTACTTGCTCATCTGCTAAAGAAATATGGGATAGGTTAGAAGTAACCCATGAGGGAACCAATCAAGTAAAAGAGTCTAAAATAAACATGCTTGTGCATAAATATGAATTGTTCAAAATGGAGCATGATGAGTCTATAACTGGAATGTTTACTCGCTTTACTGATATTATTAATGGTTTAAAGAGTCTTGGTAAGTCCTATACTAACAGTGAGCTTGTAAGAAAGATTCTCAGGTCCTTGCCAAGAACTTGGGAAGCCAAAGTGACTGCCATCTAAGAAGCCAAGGACTTGAACACTCTACCTCTAGAAGAGCTTCTTGGATCTTTGATGACTCATGAGCTAAGCATGAAGCAACATCAAGAGGAAGAAGTCAAAAAGAAAAGAACCATTGCCCTCAAATCCACAGCTCCACCAGATGAAGAAACTGATGACACTGAAGATGAAGAACAGGATGAAGAGATGGCACTCATCACCCGAAGATTTAAGAAATTTTTGAGAAAAAGAAAACAGGGGATGAGGAAGAGGCCATTCACAAAAGGGGAACAAAACAAAGAAAAAGAGAAAAACCAACCCCTTATATGCTACGAGTGCAAGAAGTCGGGACACTTCAAATCCGAATGCCCACAACTGAAGAAAGGTCTCAAGAAGTTCAAGAAGAAGGCCATGATGGCCACATGGAGTGCGAGTGATGACTCAAGCTCCGATGAGGAAACCTCAACCGAACAAGCCAACCTGTGCCTTATGGCACACGAAAATGAGGTAATTTCTGAAATCTCTAGTGACTTTACATTTGAAGAATTACATGAAGCATTCTATGATTTAGTTGATGAATTAAAGAAACTAGGGATGAAGAACAAAGAACTAAAATTGAAAAATCAATCTTTATTGAAACAAACTGAAAATATTTCAATTAAAAAATTCACCCTGCTTCAAGAAAATCAAAGCTTAAAGAATGAAATCGCCAAGCTAAAATCAATAGTAGAAAAGTTCACCTTGAGTTCAAATAAACTCAATATGATTCTTGATAATCAAAAAGCCATGTATGATAAGGCTGGACTTGGCTATAACCCCTTGAAGAAACAAAAATATCTGAAAAATATTTATATAAACTCTTTAAGTAACAAGTCTACCAATATTACTTATTTCAAATGTGGTATAGTAGGACATAAATCATACACTTGCTTCTCTAACAAATCTGCAAAATCAACTATAAAGAAAATATGGGTTCCAAAAGGAACCATTATGACTAACCAAAAAGGACCCAAGAAAGCTTGGGTACCTAAAACAAAAACTTGACTTTTGCTTGCAGGTGTGTCTAGCATCCCAAGGAGGAAACAGGAAATGGTATCTTGACAGTGGATGCTCGAGATACATGACTGGTGATGAATCACAATTCATCACACTTGATGCTAGGGATGGAGGGATGGTCACCTTTGGAGACAATGGCAAAGGAAAGATCATCGGTATAGGTAACATTGGTATCACTCCCTCCAAATACATTGAAAATATTTTGTTAGTAGATGGTTTAAAGCACAATTTACTAAGTATTAGTCAATTTTATGATAAAGGATATAAAGTTATTTTTGAATCGTCTGTGTGCATTGTAACTAGTCCTGTTAATGTGGCATTAAATTTATTGGACATAGACATGGTAATGTTTATATGGTAGATTTAAATGATTTAGCCAAAATAAACATGCAATGCCTAGTATCCTTAAATGCTAAAATTAATGAGACAAGTTGGCTTTGGTATCGCAGACTTGCACACATTAGCATGCATTCTCTTTCAAAATTAATTAAGAAAGAATTAGTTCTTGGTTTGCCAAAACTGAATTTTGAAAAGGATAGAATTTGTGATGCATGCCAATTAGGTAAACAAACAAGAGTTTCATTTAAATCCAAAAATATTGTTTCAACTTCTAGACCTTTAGAGCTTTTGCATATGGACTTATTTGGACCAACTAGAACCACTAGTCTAGGAGAAAAATGATATGGTTTTGTAATTATAGATGATTACTCTCGTTTTACTTGGGTTTTCTTTTTAGCACACAAAGATGAAACTTTTCATATTTTCACTAAATTTTACCGAAAAGTCACTAATGAAAAAGGATTTTCAATTCAAAATATTCGAAGCGATCATGGAACTGAATTTGAAAATCAAGACTTTGAAAACTTTTGTGATGAAAATGGAATTGGCCATAACTTCTCTGCTCCCAGGACACCCCAACAAAATGGGGTACTAGAAAGGAAAAACAGAACCTTAGAAGAAATGGCCCGTACCATACTTTGTGAAAGCAACCTTCCAAGATATTTTTGGACGGAAGCAATTAACACAGCATGTTACATTTTAAATCGTGCTTTGATTAGATAAATTTTAAAGAAAACCCCCTATGAACTTTGGAAAGAAAGAAAACCTAATATTGCATATTTTCATATTTTTGGTTGCCGATGTTTTGTGTTAAATAATGGTAAAGAAAGACTTGGTAAATTTGATGCAAAATCAGATGAAGCAATCTTTCTTGGTTACTCCTCCACAGTAAAGCTTTTAGAGTTTTTAACAAAAGAACTTTAGTAGTAGAGGAGTCCATACATGTTATTTTTGATGAATCTAATGATCTTCCTTCAAGGAAGAATGAGGGTGTTGATGATGCAGATCCTCTAATAGAAGGAATGAAGGAGATCACTCTGAAAGATTCAACAACTCAAGAGGACAAGGAACAAGAAGACAAACAGGATGAGAGAGGTGAAGAAATTCAAGAACAACCTCAAGGTACAAATGACTTACCCAAAGAATGGAGGTATGTTCACAATCACCCTAAGGAGTTAATTATTGGTGATCCTATGCATGGGGTAAAAACTCGTTCTTCACTTAGAGATGTATTTAATCATTGTGCTTTTGTATCTCATCTTGAACCAAAAACTATTGAAGAAGCTGAAAATGATCATAATTGGATTAATGCAATGCAAGAGGAACTTAATCAATTTGAAAGAAATAATGTATGGACTTTAGTATCAAGACCTAAAAATTATTCAATAATTGGCACAAAATGGGTCTTTAGGAACAAATTAGATGAACATGGTAATATAATAAGAAATAAAGCAAGATTGGTTGCTAAAGGTTATAATCAAGAAGAAGGAATTGATTTTGATGAGATCTTTGCACCTGTTGCTAGATTAGAAGCCATTAGACTTCTACTTGCATATGCTTGCTTTATGAAATTCAAATTATTTCAAATGGATGTCAAAAGTGTATTTTTAAATGGATATATTGCTGAAGAAGTCTATGTAGAACAACCCCCGAGATTTGAAAATCATGCTTTTCCTAATCATGTTTTTAAATTAAATAAAGCTTTATATGGATTAAAACAAGCACCTAGGGCTTGGTATGATAGGCTAAGCAAATTTTTACTAAATAATAGTTTTTCAAGAGGTAATGTAGATACAACCCTCTTTATTAAAAGAAATCAAAATGATATGTTAGTAATACAAATTTATGTTGATGACATAATTTTTGGGTCTACTAATGAATCTCTTTGTCAAGACTTTGCTAAGCTCATGCAGGGGGAGTTCGAAATGAGCATGATGGGAGAACTCACTTTCTTCCTCGGACTCCAAATCAAACAAACAAAAGAAAGAATCTCCATCACCCAAAGCAAGTACACCAAGGAATTACTCAAAAGATTTGGAATGGAGAACTCCAAAGCAATTGGCACACCAATGAGCCCCTCATGTAAGCTTGATAAGGATGAAGAAGGTAAATGTGTAGACTTAAAATACTATAGAGGTATGATTGGCTCTCTATTATATTTAACTGTAAGTAGGCCTGATATCATGTTTAGTGTCTGTTTGTGTGCTAGATTTCAATCTAATCCTAAAGAATCTCATTTGAATGCTGTTAAAAGAATCCTTAGATACTTGAATGGTACTCAAACTCTAGGGTTATGGTACTCTAAGGACTCACTAATTGATTTATTAGGATATTCAGATGCTGATTTTGCTGGATGTAGATTAGATAGAAAAAGCACAAGTAGAACTTGCCAATTTCTTAGAGTTAACCTAATCTCCTGGTTTAGCAAGAAACAAAATTCGATAGCACTGTCTACGGCTGAGGCCGAATACATTGCAGTCGAAAGTTGTTATGCTCAAATCTTGTGGATTAAGCAACAACTCGAAGACTTTGAAATCAAACTTAATGAAACACCCATAAGATGCGACAACACAAGTGCCATAAATCTAACTAAAAATCTAATTCAACATTCAAGGTCTAAGCATATAGAAATAAGACATCATTTTATAAGAGAACATGTTCAAAATAAAGATATAACTCTTGAATATGTTTGCACTGAAAATCAATTAGCTGATATCTTTACAAAGGCCCTTAGCGAGGATAGATTCTGTGAAATTAGGAGAAATCTAGAAATTCTTGATCCTTATGCCTAAGTGTTTCTCCATTTCCAAGGAATCGATTTGAGATCAATTTTCATCATCTCTCTTGGTCCTAAAAGCTCAAGATTATCATTCTCACAACCTGTCATTGAGCAAAATTCCTTCTCCCAAAATTTTAATTTTTTTTCAGAATTTATTCATATTTTTTCTGAATTTTTGTGATTCATGAGTCGACCCCCTAGGGTCGACCCATTGGCAAACTTGTAATTTTCGACCAACATCCCACGGGCTCATTCCATTTTGTCTTAAAACCAGTTCATGAGCCGACCCTCTATTCTCTTCGTCTTCCTCCCTCCAAGACTCATCATCCTCATCTTCTTTCTCTCCAAAACCAAGGATTTAACCCAAGAACATTCTCCCTTCTCCTCTCCACCTCAAATCACCGCCTGGGAAAGGAGCTTTTCGCATCTTTCTCCCTTGATTGAAGTGGTTGGAGCGTGCCCTAGCCTCCACCGTTCTTCTCAAAACCATCTCTTCTCTCCGCCAAAATCCCTTTCCATCCTCTTGTAACCCTCCTTCTACTCATCCATTTGATCCTCTGAGTCTCCCTGCTTGCTCTTGTGGTAAGAATGGCCCCAAAGATGAAGCTCCCTCCGTGAGCTGGAAGAAAGCATCCGCAGGAAAAGGCAAGCTGCTCAGTCCTCCACTGCTCCCATTCCGGCTTCAGTGTCAGCTCAAGGTCCCTCTCAATCTCCCCTTAGCCCTAGCAAAATCTCTCTATCTGATAGGAAGGTAGAAACCGGCAAGAATGTGGATTTTAGATTCTTTGAAAAAGAAGGTTTCTCCTTTGGGACAAAGATAAAAAACCAGGATTGGGGTTTTTACTGCTCTCTCAAGGAAGTTACATTTGTAGACTTGGTTAGAGAATTTTATCAAAATCTACACTATGGCAATGGAACAGTAACTTCTACTGTTAAGGGAGTTGATATATGCTTAGATCCTATTACTTTGGGAGAGATACTACATTTGCCCTGTGAGGGATATTCTTACATGGAACTCCCAGTGAAGGAAGAGGGGATCAATGTAATTCTAGGAGGAACCTACTCGGGAAGTTTGAATAAATTGGAAGCCAAAATTTTGTCAATTGAAATGAGAATCTTACATCAATTAGTGACAAAGCTTTTCTTCCCAAGGAGTGGTAGGCACGACCTCCTTTCTGGCCGAGATATTTGTATAATATTTCATGTGATCACTCAAACCCCATTAAACCTCCCTGCTTTAATGATTGAGGCCATGAGAGAGACACTGAATAGATCCAAGGCACATCTGCCTTTTGGTATGGCTCTCACACTAGTTTTCAGGAGGTTTGGAGTCAGTTTTGAGGGGAGGCATCTGCTAAGCTTTCTCACGCAGACACCATCAACCAACACACTCTGCACCGCATGGGATTTACTAAAACTGATGGTGGTTGGATCAAGGGTTCTGAGGAGAGAGCTGAGGACAGAGTAGAAGACAGAGCTGAGGAAGAAGGTCCCTCATCTCCTCTCCATGACTTCAAGGCAGCATCTCCAGATATCCAGTTTGTTTCAGATCCAGAGGTTGGCCCTTCAGATTCTGCCAGGAGGTACACACCAGTTTAGCAGCCAGACAGCAGAGCACCTCCTTCAGAGTTCAGATTAGCTGATGATCAGATCGAGCAGATTTCTCAGCGTGTGGCTTCCTTGCTTTCTCGTCAGTGGAGCACTTCTACATTTGCACCGGGATCCACATCATTAGATTCATCTGATCAGACCTTGATCCCCCATATCTTCACTGTATTTCAGTTGATCTCAGATCAGTCTATTTGGATTCAGCAGCTCGAGGACAGTATTTTGAGACTGACTGGAAGAGTTCTTGACTTGCAGGGGCAAGTCTTAGCTTTGGCCCATCCTCAGCCACAGCAGAGCACTATTGAGGTCACAGACCTTACTGCAGAGGCTGGCAGGCTCAGAGGTGCATTGTAGGGTGGTTATGAGTTATTGAGGAGAGAGATCAGAGGCTCGAGTGAGCATGCATCTACTCAGTTCACTGCTCTGCTTCAGTCTGTTTCGAGAGCACTGAACGTTCTTGATTCCATTAGACTCACTCTTTCAGTCCAGTCTTTGGCCTCTCAACGTTCTCAGCCTCCTAGTTCATTTCGCTCACCTGCTCGTGCCAGCACCTCCACTCGTGGCAGAGGCAGACGGGGTAGAGGACGTGCTCTTGGTCGAGATCCATCACCTCCTCACCCTATCTCTGATGACTCCGATCCATCTAGTCATGAGCTTTACTAGATCCTAAGTGTTGTTCTTTCTAGGATCTATCTTTTGGGCCATGTAATGATATTAACTGATTGACTTTTATGGAATATGTATTGAAACAACTATGGTATCAATTATCTTTTAATTATATATCTACTCTTTGTTATGATGTCAATCATCTCTTGATTATATATCTTCTCTTTGTTGATAATTCATATCTATGGTAATCTATGGCATATTTTGGTTAATGATTGTTGTATTCAGGGGGAGCAAACATTAATGATTAGCATAAGAAGTTTGAAGAAACACTAAAGAGAAAACGTATTCAGAGAAAGAGGGGGAGCTAACAATGTTTGATGATGTCAAAAAGGGAGAGAAATTAAAGAAAAAAAATATATTAAAAGCAAAATTATAAATTATTAAAAGACTTGAAAATAAAATGAATGAATTGGGGAGAAATTAAAGAAAAAGAAACATATTAAAAGCAAAATTATAAATTATTAAAAGACTTGAAAATAAAATGAATGAATTGGGGAGAAATTAAGGAAAAAGAAACATATCAAAAATAAAATTATAAATTATTAAAAGACTTGAAAATAAAATGAATGAATTGAGGAGAAATTAAAGAATAATATCAAAAGCAAAATTATTAAATGACTTAAAAATACAATGAGTAAATTGCTAAGTACAATGAAAATGAGCAACCTTTAAAATTACTTCTTAGACATGCTCTGATATGCTTTAAAATTAGACTTGCTCTGATACATCTTAAAATTTGACATGCTCTGATATACTTTACAATTAATTCTTAGACATGCATTGGTACACTTAATTATTAACTTGCTCTGATACATCTTAAAATTTGACATGCTCTGATATACTTTACAATTAATTCTTAGACATGCATTGGTACACTTAATTATTAAACTTGCTCTGATACTAAAACTAAATAATCAAATGAGAATGAGCAAATTTTCAAGATACAACTTGCTCTGATAACAAAAATAAATTTTTTACTCTAACACTAAAATCACATAATCAAATGAGCAAATTTTCAAATCATTAAGCAATGGGCAAACTATTTATGCAAATGAGCACTTGTATCACATGCCAAAAGAATCAATCTTCTTTTCAAGCTAATGCACTTATAATGCATCCTTTTGAAATTCATGATTCACATAGATGCTTTTGTTCAAGTATTTTATCATCATCAAAAAGGGAGAGATTGTTGCTCCCTAGATTGATTTTAATGATTACAAAGCAGTTGAAGGGGTACTAATAATTTTTATTTGAAAAAGACTTTTTGCTCTTCAGGGGCAAAATCATAATTTTATCAAAACCCTGATTTGATAGTATCAAATGGTAGAACAAAAGATTTGTGATCCATTGGCGAAAATTTTATTATTTTTGGACTTGTATTTTGAAAGATATGCATGTTTGAAAATCATGAGTCGACCCATGAGTCAACTCATGGCACATGAGCTGTTTGGTACGCAGATTTTTTTGGCTTTGCACAACCTGTGAGTCGACCCATAAGTCGACCCCCAAGGCATGAGTCGACCCATGAGTCGACCCCTACAGTTTTTAGGCCAAAAATCACAGAACCTTGTTTTTTGATGATTCTCTGATGTTCTTCCACAGAGGTCGACCCATGAGTCGACCCCCAGGCATGAGTCGACCCATGAGTCAACCCCTGTGATGGGATTTCTCCGCAACGGCTAGTTTTTAACCCATTTTAAGTGCTTTTAATGCTCATTTAATGTGGTCTAACGGCTCTTTTTCAGCCTAGAATATTTTTCTCTATTTCTTAAAGCTATAAAAGGATCCAAAAGGTGGGAAACAAAAAAGGAGATTTGGAAGAGTTAAGAAGAGCATTCAAGAGAGCATTCAAGAGCATTCAAAAGAGAGATTTTGAAAAAGGGTTTTTCAAGCCAACTTTTCAGCCCTAATCAAGAGTTCATTCAAAGCTTTGAAGAAGCCTTTAAACCAAGCTCACCAACTCCTCAAGTGCACATTCAAGTCTCCAACCACTTTGAGAAAATCCGAAAAGGATCTTCTTCTCTTGAGTAAAGTGTATTTAAAGTTATATTCGCTCATTAAAGGAGCTTTCTCTGTACTCATTTGTGCTATAAATTATTTTACTCAGTTTGAGTGATTGTTTTTGTTTTGGAAGGGTTCCAAAACAAGGGAAGGTTGATCCGAACCTAGAATCGGAGTGTATTGGGTTGGCTTGTATCCGAGAAATAAGTGATCTAGCTTGGAATAGCTAGAGTCGGAGTTTTCGACGTTTGTATTCGGGTTGAATACAAGATTAGTGGATTGGAATTCCCAAGTAGGAGCTTGGAGAGTGGATGTAGGTGCAAGGTTGGCACCGAACCACTATAAATCCTTTTGTTTGTGGTGTGTATAATTGCTTCCCTTTAACTCTTCATTATTTTCTTGCATTCTTGCTTTTAGCCATTAGTCCTGAATTAATTTAACTCTCCATATTCTTTTAGCTATTGCCAAATATTTTTCATAAGTCATAAGTTAAGCTTAAAATTTTTAGAAACCCAATTCACCCCCCCCCCCCCCCTCTTGGGTTGCATAGCTGGGCAACATGAATTAAAAATTAGTTGATTTAAATTTGAGTTTAAATTGGTTTGAATTTGAATGAAAATCTAGAGTCCAAATTGAGTTGGACTCTCTTCTTCATGCCACCATATTTCTCCATGCATAAAGTATTTTTGTGTGAGATTTTTTGCACCATTCTGATGTTGGTCAACCTCTCTCTGAGTTCATAAGATAAAGATAAAATTTGATTCAAAATTTAATCCAAATTTTATTTGAATTGGTGATAAAAATCAACCAACACTTGAATTTGAACTGAAACTACCTTATTCTTATCCTTATCTTCCATGGGACGCCAACCTTAAAAGGGGATCAATTTTGTATGAGATTAGAAGTAATTTTTGGTATGAGAAATCTGAGAGAGGGGATATAAAAAGTTGAGAGTGGGTTGGGCTTTCGTGCATGAGAAATAGAAGAAGTGTTCTTCCTCTCGAGCGTGAGCTGTGGGTTCTAGGATTTCATCTCTAGATTTTGTGAGAAGAAAAATACAAGAGTGAGTCTTGTCCAATCTTTCACATCACCACCTCCTCGTAAAGCTTTATTTTTTGTTCTGGAGGAGTCTAGAAAATCCAAAGAAAGGAGCTTGGATCAGCCATCTAGAGCCTTCGATGCGAACTAGCACTCCCGCGAAGGAGGATCCGATCAGAGCTTCGAATGGATGATCTGTAAAGGCCGGACAATTTGTGCAGCTGTTCGGCATCTATGAGAGCTTTGTACCATACTTATCGATAATGGAGATCATCAACCCACGAGAAAAGATGATGAGTTCTGAACTCTACCAACATAATCTAAAAGTTAAATCAGATTCAGGACATCGATGTGATCGATGCAGTTTTCTTTTTTATATCAAATTTTATATGTAAATTTTTTATATCATAGATCCTTAATGGTAGTTTAGATATAATTTAAGATATATTTAGAAGATTAAAATTTTTAATATTTTATTATTTTATAATAAAATTTTAAAAATACATACTTTGAACTATCCATTTTTTCTTTAGATGGTATCAGAGCCAGATTTCTTATGACATAAATTTTTTGTATATAATCTAATTTTAATTATTTAGATTAGATTTAAATAGTTAATTTTGAATTTGAATAGTATAGTAATCTAATTGGATAGATCCTCATGGCCGTCCGATCAAAGGAGAAATCAAGATATCACTATCCTATTTACCCATTCGATGGGATCTCCTATGGTGTGTAGGGGTGCTGCACGGTCTTTTCCATGATGATGAATAATGAAAAAAATTTTAAAATTTTATTTTAGATCAAAAATAATACATATTAGATTTAAAATTAAAGTATTGATCATTAAATGATTGATTATAAAAATATTTTATAAAATTAAAAACTATTTTCAAACATCGAATCTGAACCCATATCAGTCCAAAACTTAATTGAGAATTAAGCGATCTAAATTTGAGAATCAAATATCTAAGGCATTAATTTCATAACTCATGGGTTAGTGGGTTAGCTTGAGTCAAGTTCATTTAACTGAGTTAGACCTAGGGTTAGAAATCATTGATAATGGACCATATTAGTAATTGATCAAATCTAATTAAAAGTTAATTCTGATTGGATCAATTTTTTCTCTTAATCAATTTCAATAGATATAGTTGGTCAAGTCCATAACTTTGATTAGACCAATATAGACTTTGATTGTAGCTCTTTGGTCGAATCCAAGTCCATAAGTTGATCAAATTGAAAATGACTAACCAGTTGGTGTCTAAGGTAAGTATGGCAGCTTTGATCAGTGGTCATTAATTGGGAGCTACTCGCATAGATTGAGTCTACATCGAGTTAATGGCATATCTTTTTCATCGATCTCACTTACCTGGCCAATATGGTGAATCATATTTTGATTAGATCATTTAATGATTGGAGTTGACCCATGCTAACTTGAAAATCAGTGTAACTGATTTAGGTGCCCCTAGTTTGACTTATCTTGAGTCCTCTTCAGGACTTGATGAAGTCAGTGGGAGGATTTATGACTGGTTGGCTGGACCAACTTTTACCTAATCTTCTTTAATCTGATTTGATGAAATCAGTGGGAAGATTAAAATTAACTGATCAAGTCTTTTTTTATCTATCAATTCAACTAATTAAATCCTCTAAAATTGTTAGATCCATAAAAATGAAATAGTTATGGTGATAACTAGATCATAGACTCCCATTAAGTTGGGTGATAATGAGTCCAACAGTTTAGATGATCATTGGAGGTGCCACATGTTGGGTTCTGATGGCACAGCGGAAGGATTAGGTGTTTAAAATTTTTATTCAAAATACCTAATGCATTGAAAACCCCAATGCCCAGAAATCCTTGACTATAATAATCAAAGTACAATAAATATAAATTAGGATAAGAAGAATTTCTGTAGCGCTAATCTCAATTTTCATAAGACATCTAAGTGTCTACCCTCCAATGGTGATCCACACAGAAACTAAACCAAGGACAGTGCTCCTTCTTCACCTTGCTTCAAGAGTTCTAGCCATTAGAACTTGACTAGCCTCATACCGATTAGGTTTCTCTAAGAAACTGACTCCACCCTCTCAGAACCTCCTTTGAACTTTTGATCCTCCTTCTTTAGGACCCTCATAACCCTTGTTAGGACCAGATAAGGCTTTGTCTTGAATCCCAAAGCCTTATCCTAAAACTAAGATAGGTTGTAAGAAAGAAAAGAGAGCAACGGAGATAAAATTGGAAACTCTTTCTGAAATACATCGGACACCCAGTGCCCCGACTAATTTATAGCCATTAGAGGGATGCCAAAAGAGAGGGATGCACCTTATCCAAGAGACCTATTTGATCTGATTATCAGAGATAAGAGTTCCTTCAAATAGAAGGACTCTTATCAATGATACGTCGATCAGCACCCTGCTCTGCACATGCGACCAAAGAAGGGATATTTTCATATTCCTTCTCAAATTAGAAAAATCTTCAAAAATGCATCCAGATAGAGGATTCAATCTTGATTCTAGAACATATAATGAGTGGATAAAAATTCCTACAAATGGATGTGTTCTCACATACTTTCATGCGAAGTCTGATCACCCCGTGTGCAGGCACGAGGAGGAACTTATGGCATCCATTTGGCATTCAAATAAGTCTGCAAAAATTTCAAAAAAATCATCAAAAATATATTATTAAATGTGGAATGTTATCACTAAACATTATTCTATTTTGAAAGTATTTGATGAGGAGAAGGACTCTCCAAATCTCAGAAAGATGTGATGCTTCTATGCGCATGTGAGACTTCCTTCTTTTTTCTAATTTTTTTCTGCTCCAAAAAATTTGAAAAAAATACATCTCATACTTTGAGATGTGTACCAGAGGATAAGGGTGATATGGGCTACTACACATATCTTAATCCTATGCCAGAAGGACTCTTTTCTTCTGCCCATGCCAGCACTTGTACGCAGAACCTGTTTTGCGCCAAGAGTCCTTCACAACTTGGACTCTTCATAATTGACGTTAAAATGGGATGTGGCACCCAATTTGGGTTGCGTCTAGGTGGGATGACTTGACCCAAATGTCCATCAAATTGGGTTAGCTAATTAGTAAGGGATGAGACCAAATTGATCTCCAAAGGAGCAAGGGTTCCACACGTGCTAGCATACTTATCAGAACCCTAATTGAATCAAAAAATTCCAGTCAACCTTTTTCAAAAGGGTTCTTGGCCAATTTCTATATGTATGTGACTCATTGGGTTCTACATCTAGTTGGCAGTAGGTTCGGATGCATATTGATCAAATTTGATTAGATTTCAATCTAATCGATTTAGGTCCAATCGAGCTAACCCAAGTTCCATAATTAGAATCCTTTCTAATTGGTGATCGAATTAAACTCTTTAATTCGATCAAAAACCTACAAGTCAAGATTGACGTCTAGCAACATATCATGACTACTCAGAAGATATAGAATTTTGATAAAAATATCAAATATATCCTTCAGTGGCAAGTTACCATACAATTCAATCCTTCGATCATCCCTGCACCTTAAATATGTTCATGAGTATGGAATCATGTCAAACTCAAACACATATTCATATCAATTATCAATTAACCAATGATGACTCCAATGAAGAAGTATTAGAAACTCTTTCTAATCTCCTTTCTGCTTTTGGCCAAAAGATTTTTCTTAAGTCATCTAGGATTGAGAATACACAGGATGCGATCTTCTCTTACTAGGAGTGATCGATTCCATGTTGACCTACTCACAATCTTTATATACACTCCACCATATCCAGAACACTCCGTACATATCTTAATGCCATGCCTGGGTATGAACCAAAATATAGGTTCATGTGCACAAGATTCTATGATGGTCTCAGATCTAAGGATCACTTGCACAACTCTCACTTAAAGAACCATCTTTGACATGCAAGTAAGATTTTCATAAGATATTCTCTTTCATCGAGTCAATTCAGTAGACTCATTTTTTAAATGAGCACCCACATCCTTGAATTAGTGTCCCACATGTGGCTAGTGAGATTTACCACCCTCTCCATCGAGCATACATAGGATGTGCCAGTCTATCCGAAATATTGATCTCCGACTCAATGCTCTTACAACCAGAAATATTTAAGATTAGAATTTTAAGATTTTAGGTCTCACTAGCATGATCAATTTATGTCTCCTAAAATCATTATCCTAATTTTTGGGGTTCATCATAATCTTAGACATAATAAGATGCAGCTAATATGATGAATCAATACCTTAAATAATAAATATCATTTCATGAGTTAGAAAATTATAAAGAAAAATTTTATCACAACACACTTGCGATTGGCTTATAGGGTACTCTTCTTTCAATCTCCCACTTACACTAAAGCCAATCACCTTTATATCTCATACAATCAAGATAGCGATTATATAGCTGCTTTGGTTTGGCATTAGTAAATTGATCTGTTATATTGTTCTTTCTGTCTACTCATTCAAGGACAATATCTTATCTCTAACGAGATGGAAGCGTCTGAGGATGTGCTTGGATCTATAATGAGACCTAAATTCTTTTGCTTGAATAATAGCCCTAGTGTTATCACGATAGAGTGACACTGATCCTTCATTCTTAGGAATGACACTTAAATTCATGATGAATTTCTTCATCCAGACAGCTTCCTTAATGGCTTCACTAGCAGCGATGTACTCTGCCTCAGTAATTGAGTCAGATACTATCTGCTACTTGGAACTCTTCCAACTCACTGCCCCATCATTTAGGGTAAACACATACCTGGATATCGACTTGCTATCATCTGCTTTTCAATGATCTTCCCTTGGATCAGCTTGAAATCTGATAGCTATGCCCAAAGTATAAGCTACTTCAGGCCTGATACACAGCATGGTATACATAATTCATCCCATAGTCAAAACATAAGAGATTTCATTCATCCTCTTTCTCTCCTCTAATGTCTTAGGATATATTTTCTTAGAGAGATGTATACCATGACTTGCAGGTAAGTAACCTCTCTTACTAGCCTCCATATTAAACTTCTTTAATATGAGATCTATGTACCGCGATTGAGATAATTCTAACATCCTTTTAGATCTATCTCTATAGATCTTTATACCCAGTATATAGGATGCTTCACCCAAGTCTTTCATGAAAAACTTATTCGATAGCCAAATCTTGACCGATTGCATTATTGGAATATCATTCCCAATGAGCAGTATGTCATCGACATACAAAATCAAGAAGAGAATAGCACTCCCACTTATGTTCTTATACACACATGGTTCATCCTTATTTTTGATAAAATCAAACTCTTTGACTGTCATATCAAATCGGATGTTCCAACTCCTCAAAGCTTACTTCAATCCATAGATAGATCTCATTAGCTTGTATATTTGATTTGCCCTCCTACTTGAGATAAATCCCTCTGACTAAGCCATATAGACCTCTTCCTCTAGATTACAATTGAGAAAAATGGTCTTGACATCTATCTGTTAGATCTCATAGTCATAGTATGCCACTATAGCAAGTAAAATCAGGATGGAATTGAGCATAGCCACTGGTGAGAAGATTTTATCATAGTCAATTCTTTAGCTTTGACTGAAATCTTTCGCCACCAACCTAGCTTTGTAGGTTTTTGCTTGACTATCTACTCTGATCTTCTTCTTGAAGATCCACTCGCACCCTATTGGGATCACACCCTTAGGTGCATCAACCAAGGTCTGTACTTGATTGATATACATCGAGTCCATCTCAGATTTCATGACTTTCAGCTATCTAAGTCTCTACTCATGACAATTTTCGAATAGGTCAGTGGATTATCATCCTGAATGATATTGATCATATTGTTATCAAATCTCAGAGGTGCATGATGCACTCTATCTGACCTTCAGAGAGGAGGTATGTATTGTGGATGTACCTCATCTTTAGGTACTTCTAATTGAGGATCTTCATTGATATTTCTGGATCGATTTGTAGATCATGAACTTCAGTAAGTTCAATATTCCTCCCACTGTCTCCTTCTTGGATGAGTTTATTTTTTAAGAAAGTGGCATGCCTACTAACAAACACCTTTTGTTCTGTAGCTGGTAGAAGTAGTATCCATTAGTTTCCTTAGGATATCCTACAAACCTACATTTATCTGATCTAGCACTAAGCTTATGTCCAAAAATATTTTTGATATAAGCAGGACAGCCCCAAGTCCTAAGATGTTTAAGATTAGGCTTCCTTCCTACCTTCTATATCTCATATGGTGTGCTTGCAACAGACTTTGAAAGAACTCTGTTTAATATGCATGTGGCAATCTCTAGGGCATTATCTCTAGAAAGATATTGGAAGATCAATGAAGCATATTATGGACTGCACCATATCCATCAAAGTGCGATTCTTCCTTTCTGCTATATTTAACTGGGGTGTATAAGGAGGGATCCATTCAAAGAGAATACCTTTATTTTTAAGATGATCAAAAAATTTACTGGATAAGTTTTCTCTTCCTCGATCAGATCAAAGAACCTCGATATCTTTTCCAGTTTGTTTCTCGATCATACATTAATACTCTTTGAACTTATCAAAGGCTTCACATTTATGTTTCATAAGTTACACATATCTGAACCTTGATAAATCTTCTGTAAAGGTGATAACATAAGAGTATCATCCTCTGACCTGAGTTGTCATGGTCCACATACATCTATATGCACTAGGGCTAACAACTCATTCACCCTCTCTTCATATCCAGAAAATGGAGCCTTGGTCATCTTACCCATGAGACAAGATTTATAAGTTTTCAATGATTCATAATCATATGGGTCAAAAAATTTTTCTTTGTATAACTTGTTAATCCTTGACTCACTAATATGATCAAGGCGACAATGCCAGAGATATGTGACATTCACATCTTTTCTCTTTCTTTTCATATTTCTTTCAATATGAAAAATATTTTCATTAAGTGCATGAATTAAAAGATTGTTATCAATATAACTACTACCATAATATTCATTAGAAAAAAAAAATGGAGCATCCATTTTTCATGAGCCTTATTTCATAACCTTATTTTTACAACAAAGGTGTAGAAATAATATTTCTAATGATCTTTGGCATGTAATAACAGTCTTTTAATTCTAAAGTTTTGCTCGAAGGTAAATCAAGTATACAAGTTTTCACAGCTTCTGCGCTAATGAACTCTCCACTTGTGCCATAGAGCTCGAGGTCACCTCTTTTCAGACCTTTGATATTCTGTAGTCACTGTAATGAATTATAAATATACAATCTACAGATGGTATCTAATATCCAGATATCAGAGTCTGAACCACTCAATAAAAAATAGGTCTGTATTATATACATACCTTTTGGTGCTACACATGCACCCTACTTCAATCTTGTAAGATTATTCTTGCAATTATACTCCCAATGTCCAAACTTATCACAAAATAAATAGCTAATATCCATATAGACATCTTTTGCCTTCTCATTATTACTGACCATCCCAAAGTTAGGAATATCCAGAATATCAGAGTTCTTCTCTGGTACGAACCTTATTTGCAAGTTCCTCAATCAATCCACAGAGTTGGATTGATCAACATATTTTTATTTATGGTGTTATGCAATGAAAATAAAGAAACTATAATACAGACTTAACTTTGTATAAATAAAGAATAATAATATAAGCAGACCACTCATATTTGACATGCATAATTAGATGAAGATTTTTAAACTAGTTATGTCTTCCACTATTTTATCGGATACCATAGCCTGCTCCTATGATAAACGAGAAATCCTAATTTGATTTCTTAATGGGGTTGAGACCTTAATCCCTCAATGAAGCCTTGTGGATATCACAACAAACCCTAATGAGTTTAAAGATAAAAAAATCTATCCAATTGTATCTCATGCAACTCTCAACATAATCTACCTCTAAAAATACTCATAGCCTTGTGGATATCACAACCAACTATAGTATTTTTAGTTAAGTCAGACCCTTCATTTCTATAAAGTCATATCTAAAAAATACTGTCCTTGTAGATATCACAACAAAGTAACATATCCAAATATGTCGTAAAGCATATAATATGCATCAAGACAAACCCACATCAATCTCCATAGCAAGCCTTGTGGATATCACAACAAACCTACTATGATTTTTGATAGGATATTGACTAGGCATGAAGGAAGGCATATGTAGTGTTTTAAATACTGAGCTAACTTCATTCAAGATTCGAACTAATCCAATTGATCAGAAAAATATTAAGATTGGTGGGGGTCCCCCCATTGCTTTTCTTAGACATCAATAAAATTGGCCAAGCCAGCAACAGAACTAATTAAATAACCACTGCACTTGAAACACTCCTTAGACACCAATTGATTAATCGATTCAAGAAATAGATCAGCTACTAATTCATAACACTACGATTTAATATAATTTTTTTGAGGGCTTTAATGGTCTCAAGCACATTCTAATTCAATCACAATGATGCACTATTATAGTTATATCTTAATAATCATAACAACTAATCATGGCATCTATTCATATCTCTAAGATATGAAATCATAATCATTCAATATGATTATAACTAAGCATCTCAAGCATATCACATATGCATGAAGTTCTAATAATATGCATGAATACAAAATATTTTTTTTATGGTTCTTCTTCTTAGGACATCATAATGGCACCCCTACGCGTCATAAGAGTATCCTATTGAATAGGAAGAGAGGGTCTCTGAACCCTACTTACTCTTATGACCGGATGGTCTGGTGATGAATCCAATTAGAGTACTAAGCTAATAAAAAAGATTTTATACATGCATCATGCATTTTATATTTAAAAATATATCTCTAAAACATACAAGGGTTTGGATGTTCAATGGGATTCAACCCTTGACCCGACTTGAACCAAACCAAAAACCCATATTTGATCACAATCAAAATAATATTCTCACCTTTGATTATATAGATCAAGGTAGGCACCGATACCACCATTGGATTTTGATGGCACAGTGAAAAGATTAGGTGTTTAAAATTTTTATTCAAAACACCCGATGCATCGAAAACCCCAATATCCAGAAACCCTTGACTATAATAATCAAAGTATGATAAATATAAATTAGGATAAGAAGAATACTTATAGTGCTAATCTCAATTTTTTCAAGGCACCCAAGTGTCTGCCCTTCAATGGTGATCCACACGAAAACTGAACCAAGGACAGTGCTCCTTCACCTTGCTTCAAGAGTTCTAGCCACTAGAACTCGACTAGCCTCATACCGATTAGGTTTTTTCAAGAAACTAACCCCACCCTCTCAGAACCTCCTTTAGACTTCTAATCCTCCTTCTTTAGGACCCTCACAACCCTTGTTAGGATCAGATAAAGGTTTGTCTTAAATCCTAAAGCCTTGTTCTAAAACTAAGATAGGTTGTAAGAAAGAAAAGAAAGCAACAGAGATAAAATTGAAAACTCTTTCTAAAATACATCGGACACCCAGTGCTCTGATTAATTTATAGCTACTAGAGGGACACCAAAAGAGAGGAATGCACCTCATCCAAGAGTCCTATCTGATCTAATTATCAAAGATAAGAGTTCCTTCAAATAGAAGGACTCTTATCAATGATACGTCGATCAGCACCTTGCTCTGCATGTGCGACCAGAGAAGGGATGTTTTCACATCCCTTCTCAAATTAGAAAAATCCTCAAAAATCCATATGGATAGAGGATTCAATCTTAATTCTAGAACATTGAATGAGTGGATAAAAATTTTTACAAATGAATGTGTTCTTATGTCCTTTCATATGAAGTCTGATCACCCCACGTGCAGGCACAAGGAGAAACTTATGGTGTCTGTTTGGCATTCAGATAAGTCTGAAAAAATTTCAAAAATATCATCAAAAATATCTTATCCAAAAATTGCTCTATTTTGAAAGCATTTGATGAGGAGAAGGACTCTCCAAATCTTAGCGAGATGTGATGCTTTTGCGCGCGCGCGAGACTCCTTCCTTTTTCTAATGGGAGAAAAAGTATATCTCATACTTTGAGATGTACACCAGAGGATGGAGGGTGATATGGGCTACCACATGAATCTTAATCCCATGCCAGAAGGACTCTTTTCTTCTGCCCATGCCAACACTTGTACGCAGAACCTGTTTTGCACCAAGAGTCCTTCACAACTTGGACTCTTCATAATTGGCGTTAAAATGGGATATGGCACCTCAATTTGGGTTGCTTCTAGGTGGAATGACCTGACCCAAATGTCCATCAAATTAGGCTAGCTAATTAGCAAGGGATGAGATCAAATTGATCTCCAAAGGAGCAAGGGTTTCACACGTGCTAGCATGCTTATCAGAACCCTGATTGAATCCAAAAATTTCAATCAACCGTTTTCAAAAGGGTCCTTGGTCAATTTCTATATATGTGTGACCCATTGGGTTTTACATCTAGCTGACAGTAGGTTCGGGTGCATATCGATCAAATTTGATTAGATTTCAATATAATCGATTTAGGTCCAATCGAGCTAACCCAAGTTCAACAATTAGAATCCTTTCTAATTGGTGATCGAATTAAACTCTTTAATTTGATCAAAAATCTATAAGTCAAGATTGACATCTAGCAACATATCATGACTATCCAGAAGATGTAGAATTTTGATGAAAATACTAAATATATCCTTCAGTGATAAGTTACCATACAATTCAATCCTTCAATCATCCCTGCACCCTGAATATATTCATGAGTGTAGAATCATGTCAAACTCAAACACATATTCATATTGATTCTCAATTAACCAATGATAACTCCAATGAAGAAGTATTAAAAACTCTTTCTAATCTCCTTTCTGCTCATGGCCAAAATATTTTTTTCAAGTCATTTAGGCTTGAGAATACACAGGATGCGATCTCCTCTTACTAGGAGTGATCGATTCCATATTGACCTACTCACAACCTCCATATACACTCCACTATATCCAGAACACTCCGTACATGTCTTAATGCCATGCTTGGATATGAACCAAAATATAGGTTCATGTGCATAAGATTCTATGGTGGTCTCCGGTCTAAGAATCACTTGCACAACTTCCACTTAAAGAACCATCTTTGACATGCAAGTAAAGTTTTCATAAGATGTTCTCTTTCATCGAGCCAATTCAGTGGACTCATTTTCCAAATGAGTACCCACACCTTGTATTAGTGTCCCACATAAGTGGCTAGTGAGATCTGCCACCCTCTCCATCGAGCATACATAGGATGTGTCAGTCTATCCAAAATATTGATCTCCGACTCAATGCTCCTACGATAAGAAATGTTTAAGATTAGGATTTTAGAATTTTAGGTCTCACTAGCATGATCCATTCATGTCTCCTAAAATCATTACCCTAATCTTTGGGGTTCATCACAATCTTAGACATAATAAAATGTAGCTAATATGATGAATCAATACGTCAAATAATAAATGTCATTTCATCAGTTAAAAAATTATAAAGAAAAGTTCTATCGCAACACACTTACGATTGGCTTATAGGGCACTCTTCTTTCACCACACGTCTGGTGCTCATCTGGCTGTCAAAATTATCATTCACACTATGTTGTTTTAGTTGTGTCTTTCTAATGATAGTCAAGTTGGCCGGGCCACACTTAAGTCTGGTCACTCATTTGTTAGATACACTAAATTCTAGTATGTTAATGGTTGGACCTAACCAAAACTTTCAATGGAGGCACCACACACCTGCTGAAGAGGTATCTAGGATAAAATTGAATACTAAAAATTATTTGATGAAATAATTGGTTAAGAACCTACCCATGGGTACACAAGGGTTGGTCAAGCCACACTCGGGCCCATGTGCAGTCCATGTAGATTCTAGTACCCACTAAAAAATTAGTGTAATTCCTGAAATTGAAAGTAGAGGGTATCAATTTGAATAAAATAGTAAAAAAATCTTTAGACTAAAATTCATGTCTTTAGACTTAATCAATTCATATACTAATTAGATTCTAATTTTTTTTTTACAGTTATGGCCACCACCTTGTCACTCCGATCACTATTAGATAGTGATAAATTGATGGGATCAAATTTTGATAGCTGGTATCGAAAACTCAAAATTATCTTGGAGCACGAATGGATCTTGTATGTGTTAACTGATCTGACACCCAAGAAGCCAGCTCAAAATACACGTAGCTCAATCAGAGACACTTATCAAAAGTGGCTCAACGATCGGACTACAATTCATTGTATTGTGCTGGTGGCGATGAATGATGAGTTTAGCCATCGTTTCGAGAATGCTCAGCCATAGAACATGTTGCAAATGTGGAACGAGTCTTTTGGCACACCCGATGATATTGAAAGGTATAAGACTAGTTGTGCAATCTTCAATGCTCGAATGAGGGAAGGAGCATCAGTCACTGATCATATAATATATATGTGTAGCAAAAATTTTGTGCAGGGGCAAAATGGTAATTTTAAAACTTTTTCAAAATTACTATTTTACAGTAGAATTATTAATTAATCTTATTAATTAATACTAATTAACCCTACACTAGGATCTAAATATGATACAACAGCATGCATTTAAATTTGAAATTCAAATTTGAATCAGTAAACCTTTTACAGTACTGTGTTCAGAACACATCACCTTTTGCGGGTAGTCGATCATCGCAATCTGATCACCGTCGGAGGGCTCTGATCATCACATCACAGCCACACAAATGTCTGGCCTCTGCGGATCATCCACACGAAGCTTCCGTCTGATCAGCTCCTCACGAATGCTAATTCGTGATTTCACCCTATTGATGGCAGATGTTGATCGAACTCCTTCGATCGATGTGTGCCGACTTCTCGGATGCTATAGATCATCTGCATAGTTGCTTGAGAGGTTGATGGATCTCTCCCTAAAATTTGGTGGACTCACGACACTCGTGGCACACCAATCTCACTTCCCGAACCCTAGGTAGAAACCCTAGGGTACACACCAAAAACCCTGCGCTCAATTTTCTTTCTTTTCTTTCCTTTTCTCTCGAAAGGTTTTGGATCTTCACCTTGTGCACAAACTTTCCTCATGCCCCAAAGTTTCTCTCCTAAAATTTTTATGCACGTCCCACCTTTCTCCTCTTTTTAAAACAACGTCGAACATGTCTTATCCGCGTGAGAGGATAAAGATAACTGGTTGCACATTTGAATTCAAATCAAATTTGAATTCAAATGCAAAACCAACTCATCCCTATCCACTTGTGTGTGAGAAGAGAAGGGGCGTGAGTTGATTTGTGCATGGAGAGTTTACATGAGAAATATTTTTTCATGTAAAATATGGGGTGCACAAGATAAGACCATGGCGCATGGATTAGTTGGTTGCTCATTCAAATTCAAACTTTCTTTTGAATTTGAATGGCCAACCAACTTATTTTTATCCAGATATTTGGCACACAAGGGTGGGCGTGGGATGGATTCTGCATGGAGAAAATTCACAAGAAGTTACTTCTCATGAATTTAAATATGCACAGAAGAAGTGAGGTGGCGCAGGGAGAAAAGTCAAGGTGGTTTGAACCTAATTGAGCCAACCTAATCTAAATAGGTTAAGCACAATTAGAATAAATTAAATCCAACTTAATTAGGCTTAATTAGGCTCAATAAAATCCTAATCAAATCAAGAATTAACTAAACCTAACCCCTGATCAAATCAGGGACTAAACCACCTTAGCGATTAGGTCAACAATTAACCTAATCGGGTCAATCCAAACTGAATCCAATTCAATTGAACTTGATCCAAAAATAATTACTCAATCAAATTGAGTTAATTAGCAATCAAATTACTAATTAAACCTCTCATAAATATTGAGTCCAAATTCGAAGGGCAATCAGGCATCAGAGACCATCGATATGAAACCCTGATCAAAGAGTTCAAATTTCAAATTCAAAATTTAAAATTCAAAATTTTGACCCCGGTACCCAAAATATGTGGAACTCATGATCAGAGAATCCTAATTCTCAATCATAGAGTCCCAGACACATAAGACTCATAATCAGCCATCTGATCAGAAAGGAACCACTAATGTGTGTGACCCCGCAGGTTCGAACCTAAGCCGGTAGCACAGGAACCAATTCCTGTACTAATCGAAGTGACCATCTAGCAATGGTACCCGATGATCGGATAGGTCGAATAATCATAATCGCAACATTTAGAACCTACGTGAATATGATTACCGTATAATTCATCCCTTTTGACCCCTGTGTTTAGGATGACTCAGGGTTAAACTGTCAACCCTGATGATATCATCTGAATCGTGCTCAACACAATTAGTCCTGTGACTCCTCACTAGGACTACCCTGGCCAAGGTTTTGCTAAATTGAAATACGACTGTACACAGCTCCTAAACTGGAGTGGTCCCATCTTGACACACGTACCGACAAGTCAAGTGCTTGACTACACCCAGCAGCCTTCCGTCACTGAATTAGAAATTCAGGTAGTCCAGTGCCTAAGTGCAGTGAGTTGCTTGCAAGTCACCGTGGCGGTCTCAGGTCGGAGGGACATTTATACCCATATCCCATCGGAGCAAATCTTGACAGCAGAAATTGCTCCGGAGTTGGTCACGTTCAGTGCAGATGTACCATTACATCTCACCTGTATGCCATACCAGTGTCTCCACACTCATTGGTTATGAGGACAACCAACCCATATAGCACACAACGACCTATGCTCGATAAACATTATCGTCCTTGGTAACAACATATCATTTGGTCGCGAACATGTTTAAGGACTAAGCGACAAATCCTCCTTTGTCAAGTCTAAATAGTCCTAAGGACTTCACCACAACACAGGAGTTCATTAGAAGATGAAACATTTGTGATGAAAAAATATCAAAATAATTTTTATTTATTTATAATTCATGTACTAATACAAAAGGAGCACAACCGTCAACAGGCTGACGATTGGCTTTGGGATACTATTTTCAACAATATGATCGAGATGATTGAGAACCTAAGCAAGCTCGACTTTCTCCTGCATGAGCAATTGGGGAGAGATGCTATTCTAAACTCTCTGTCCAAGTCCTACCTCCCTTTCCTTACTCATTTTCAAATGACAAAGTTGCAATTAACTACCATGGTTTGCTGGGATTGCTGCAAAACTCTAAGAAGGATCACCAGCTCCAAAAAGAGTCGGTGAATATTGTGGGAGGGTCTTCTTCGGGATGTCAACCCTTTAAGAAAAGAAAGAAGAACAAGAAAAAGGTGCAAAATGTTGGGGCACCCAAATCCAGTCAGACCAAGAAACCCAAGTCTAACCAGAGTCAGACGAAATGCTTCTACTGCAAGAAGCAGGGGCACTGAAAAAGAAATTATCCTCAATACATTGCCTTCCTGGATCTGAACAGGCCGAGAAAGAAGCAAGTTATTGCTGGACAAGGTAATTATATGATAACATCTTGTAATTTCTCAATTTATGATTCTACTACTTAGGTATTAGATACCGAAAGTCTTTTTAATATTTATAATTTGTTGCAGGATCTACAGGTTAGTAGGAGATTTGAAGAAGGCAAAAGGTTCCTTAATATTGAAGATGAAAGATTAGTTTCAGTTCTGGCATTAGGGACTATTAAGCTTGTATTCAAGTCTAATATAATTGTTGTAAGTGAATATCACTTTTATCTTTTCTTTTTATTGAATATTATTTCTGTAGGCCTTTTGGCCATGTACGGTTATAAAATTTTAATAAAAAAAATAATTTTAATATCATTATGAATGGTGTTAATGTGATGAATGGACAGCTGAATAATAGTATTTACATATTGTCACAATTTGTTAGTGTAATGTACACGTCCAACAAATACCCTAGAATTAGTGATATCTTCGATATCTATCTTTGGCATTGTAGGTTAGGTCATATTAACAAGAACAGAATAAATAGATTGACACAAGAGAAAATCTTTTGAAGTCAGTGATTGTGAATCACTCCCAACCTGTGAGTCCTATCTTCTTAAAAAAAATGATCAAATCATCTTTTACTAGAAAAGGTGAGTGAGCCAGTGAAGTTCTAGGTCTGATATATATTGATATATGTAGATCAATAAATATCAGTACTAGAGGTAGATATTATTATTTTATTATATTTACAGACGATCTATCAAGGTATGGGCATATCTACTTAATGACACATAAGTCAGAATCATTTGAAATATTCAAACAATTTCATAATGAAGTAGAGAAACAAACTGGAAAGAGTATTAAAACTCTTCGATCCGATCGAAGAGGAGAATACCTCTCCATTGAGTTTCTGACATACTTAGAAGAGAATGAGATTCTCTCACAATAGATCTCTCTTAAAACACCACAGCATAATAGTGTATCAAAAAGAAGGAATCGAATCCTGTTAGACATGGTTCAGTCCATCATGGGCTTTGCAAGTCTGTCGATTTTTTTTTGGGGATCGCACTCGAGTCGGCCTGTTATATTTTAAATAAAGTTCTGAGTAAGTCTGTAAGTAAAACACCATATGAGATGTGGACAGGGCATAAGCCAGCACTCTCTCACTTTAGAGTTTGGGGATGTCCGACTTATGTCAATCATTTGAAAACTGACAAGCTTGGACCTAGGTCTGATAAATATCTATTTGTTGGGTACCCAAAAGAGACTAAGGGATATTACTTCTACCTTACTGACGAACAGAAGGTGTTCATCAACAATAGGACAGTCTTTTTAGAAAAAAAGTTTCTTGATGAAGGAACTAATGCCTCAAAGATTGAACTTGATGAAGTTCAATCGGTAGAATAACCGACACAATCTAGTAAACTCCTTCTGTTTGTCAGTAATAAGGCGGTCTTTTTAGAAAAGAAGTTTCTTGATGAAGAAACTAATGCCTCAAAGATTGAACTTGATAAAGTTAAATCGGTAGAAGAACTGACACAATCTAGTAAACCCATAGAGTCAGACTTAATTAGATCAAATCTGGAACCTATTGTAGAAACATCTTTAAGGAGATCTGGTAAAAACTGCATCAACCGGATAGATACTATGGATTCTTAGTCCGAGATGGGGATCCAGTTGAACGCGATGAGAACAATGAGGATCCGATCATCTATATAGATGCGATGTAGAGGTCTGACTCTGATAAGTGGTTGGAAGTCATAAAATTCAAAATGAAGTCCATAAAAATCAACAATGTGTGGACATTGGTTAACCCACCTGGAGGGGTAAAACCCATAGGGTGTAAGTGGATCTTCAAAAATAAGAGAGGCGCAGATGGAAAGGTGGAGATCTATAAAGTCCATCTGATTGTCAAGGGTTACCATCAGCATTATGGTATTGACTTTGACGAGATGTTTTCTCCTGTGGCAATGCTCAAATTTATTCGGATTATGCTTGCGATAACAGCACATCTGGACTATAAAATCTGACAAATAGATGTAAAAATAGCCTTCCTAAATAGAGAGCTAGAAGAAGAGGTGTATATAATACAACCTGAAGATTTTATATCCACAGATGAGTCTAAGGTGTGCAAGCTTCAAAGGTCCATCTATGGACTTAAGCAGGCATCTCAGAGTTGAAACATGCATTTTGATAAAGTAATTAGAACATATGGCTACATTAAGAATGGAGAGAAATCCTGCATATACAAATGGGTTAATAACTTTATGGTAGTATTTCTTATTTTGTATGTTGATGATATTCTCTTAATCAAAAATGACATCTCTGCATTATCGAGAATAAAAGTTTGATTGTCATCACAGTTCTTCATGAAAGACTTGAGAGAAGCATCCTTCATCCATGGGATGAAGATCTATAGAGATAGATATAAAAGATTGCTTAGATTATCCCAGTCGATGTACATTGATACTGTGTTGAAAAGGTTCAGCATAGAGAATTTCAAGAAAGGCAAGAAATTTCTCTCTCGAAGAGTGATTGTCTGACTACTCCTCAAGAGAGAGAGCGTATGAGTAGAATTTCATATGCTTTGATGGTAGGATCTATTATGTACGCCATGACATATACGCGACTGGATGTGACATACTCATTAGGAGTAGTGAGCAGATATCAGTTCGATCTAGATAAGAATCACTAAAAGATCATAAAGACCATCCTTAAGCATTTGAGAAATACTAAGGATCAGTGGTTTATCTATGGAGAATCCAACTTAAAACTTGTGGGGTTTACAAACTCTAATTTTCAATCGGATCATGATGACAGCAAGAGCGTGTCGGGATATATTTATACCCTAAACGATGGAGCAATCTGCTGGAAAAGTTTCAAGCAGTATATTATGGCCGCTCTACTTGTGAGGCAGAATATATCGCGGTATCTGATGCTACGAAAGAAGCTGTGTGGTTACAAAAGTTCATCAACGAGCTCAAAGTGGCACACTCCTTTGATGGCCTCGTCTTGTTGTACTGTGACAATATTGGTGCCATTGCTCAGGCGAAGGAATCGAAGTCACATCAGCGGACCAAGCACATTCTATACCGCTACCACCTGGTCTGAGAGATCGTGGATCGAGGTGATGTCGAGCTTCAGAAGATTGACAGAAAGGAGAACCTGGCCAATCAATTTACTAAAGCCCTCGATGTCAAGGAGTTCAAAGACTATAAATCAAAGATGGGTATATGATATTGTACCGATTGGCTTTAGTCCAAGTGAGAGTTGTTGGGAATTATATCCCAAAGTTAATCGTCAGCCTGTTGACGGTTGTGCTTATCAATGTAATTATATATAAATTATTAAATTAATAAATATTATTTAATTTTTTCATCACTATGCACATCTCATTTTGATCTCCTGTTATGTGATGAAGTCCTTAGGACTATTTGATTCGATATAGGAGGATGTATTGTTTAGTCCTTAAATCTTAAGTTTATGATCAAATGATATACTATTATTAGGATGGTAGCTATATCAAGTATAGGTCTTTGTATGCCATGTACATTGGTTGTCCTCTTAAGCAAAGAGTATGGAGACACTGGCATGGCATGCAAGTAAGACGTAGAAGTATATCTCACTGAATGTGACCAATTACTGAGCACTCTGCTGTCAAGAGTAGCTCACGAAGGATATGGGTATAAGTATCCCTCTGATCTAAGATCATCATGGTAACTTGCAAGCAACTCACTATGCTTTGGTGCCAGACTATCTGAATTTTTAATTCAATAATGAAAGATTTCTGGACATAGTCAAGTACTTGCAAAGTCGGTGTGTGAGTCAAGATAAAATTGATCCCTCCAAATAAATAGGAGTTAATGTATCAGTATGTTTCAATTCAACAAAATCTTGGCCGAAATAATCCTTATGATGGATTTTAAAAATTGAAATATAATGTGGATGACCATATCAAGGTTGGCAGTTAAATTCTAGGTCACTTTGAGTATTTGGATCAAAAGGATAAATTATATGGTAACCATATGCAAATAGGTTTTTGAATGATGCTTTGCAATCTTTCGATCTATCTGGATGTCGGGTATCATTGCAAGATGGTCATTTTGATTGGTATAGAAAGATTATTTTCATACTATTGACTTAGGTTCGAACCTATGGGGTCATACTCAAAAGAAGTTTCTAACTGATTATATGGCTGATCAATAATTAAGAATCGTTCTAGGATAAAACAGTCATTCAATTGATGATTAATCCTATGCAAAAATTATAATAAATCAATTCATTAATTATTGATAATTATGAAAGGATTGATTAGTAATTAGATTACTAATTAACTCAATTTGATTGAGTATTAAGGTTTGGATCGAATCTAATTGAATTGGATTCAATTTGGTTTGACCTGATTAGATTATGAGATGACCTAATCGCTAAGGGTGTTCGATTCCTGATATGATCATGATTTGAACTCGATTAATTTTTGATTTGATTAGGATTTGATCAAAGCTATTTGCTACCTAATTAAATTGGGTTTAATGGTCCAATTGGGTTTAACCTAATTTAGTTGGGTTAAGAATCTAGTTGGATGAGAAAAATAATTCGAATTCGAATCCCTTGCACCCCCTTTATCTACGCCCTCTTATTCTTCACGTGAGAAATATTTTACATAATTTTTTTCATGTCTAGAAGCTTTTCTCACATCTTCATTTGAGTCCTTTTGAATTAAAAATTGGTTGGTTTAAATTTGAGTTCAAATTGGTTTGTATTTGAATGAAAACTAGAGTCCAAATTGAGTTGGACTCTCCTCTTCACGCCACCATATTTCTCCACGCATAAAGTATTTTTGCATGAGATTTTTTACACCATTCTGATGTTGGTCAATCCCTCTTTGAGTTTATAAGATAAGAATAAAGTTTGATTCAAAATTTAATTCAAATTTAATTTGAATTGGTGATAAGGATCAACCAACACTTGAATTTGAACCAAAACTACCTTATTCTTATCCTTATCTTTCATAGGATGCCAATCTTAAAAGGAGATCAGTTTTATGCAAGATTAGAAGTGATTTTTAGCATGAGAATTTTGAGAGAGGGGATGTAAAAAGTTGAGAGTGGGTTGGGCTTCCGTACATGAGAAACAAAAGAAGTGTTCTTCCTCTCGGGCATGAGCTATGAGTTCTAGGGTTTTATCTCTAGGTTTTGTGAGAAGAAAAATACAAAAGTAAATCTTGTCCAATCTTTCACACCACCACCTCCTCATAAAGCTTCATCTTCTAATCTGAAAGAGTCCAGGAGATCCAAAGAAAGAAGCTTGGATCAGCCATCTAGAGCCTTCGATGCGAGCTAGCACTCCCACGAAGGAAGATCCCACGAAAGAAGATCCTATGCGACTGATCGACATCAGCGAGAGCTTGGTACCATGCTTACCAGTAGTGGAGATCATAGATGCATGAAAAAGTGATGAGTTTTGAACTCTATCGATATAATCTAAAAGTTAAATCAGATTCAGGACATCGATGTGATCGATGCAGTTTTTTATTTTATATATAAATTTTTCATATCATAGATCCTTAATGGTAGTTTAGATCTGATCTAAGATATATTTAGAAGATTAAAATATTTAATTTTTTATTATTTTATTATAAAATTTTAAAAATACATACTTTGAACTATCCATTTTTTTTTCATTTCTCTCTTCCCAAACCCTGAGGACCAAAATCTTAGAAACCTAATTTTTGCGCACACCCTAAGAGAAGAGGACTCTCCTCTTCTTTCACACCATGAAACTATGCCCAAGACCCCTCCTAACATGAAGGCCTCTCTCTCAGGTCTCTTATGCACATAAGAATAAAATAAAATTTCTTTTCTTTCCATGTGTAAGGAGGTGGGGTGAAGAGTCCTAGAGATCATGGACTCTTGATGTGTTGTTGCTCCTACTCAAAAATTCATGTCAAAACATGTCAAAAAAAATATGGGATGTCTCTTTCCATTTTTCTCCATGGTAAATCAGTTCTTCAATTGATTTCTCTTTAAAATGTCACACATATAAAGAGAAAAAAATAAGTTGGCGGCAAGGTCTTAGAGATAATGTCCAACATTATCTATATGGTATCCTATTTCAAATCAGATTTGAACACACTATTTAAAATCTGATCCTATCCAAATTTGGATGTGAGATAGAGAAGAAAAAATACTCTTTGGCATAAAAAAATCTCATATAAAAACTATTTGTGTGCGAGGATATATGGCATCAAAGTGGAAGGTGCATGGGAGAAGAGTCCTATTCCATTAAGGACTCTTAATTTTCTTATTTGAATCCAACCCAAATCATATCTGGTTTAGCCCAAATAAAATATATGAAACTTAATTTAATTAGGCTCATAAATTTTTAATCAAATTTTAATTAAATTAAAAATTGATTGAATCAAAGTCCTGATCAAATCAGAAATAATTCTTCCTTGGCGATTAGGTCATCTCTTAACCTAATCGGGTCAAACCTAATTGAATCCAATTCAATTAGATTTTATTTAATCTTCTTTGCTCAATTAAATTGAGCTAATCAGTAATCTAATTACTAATTAATCTTTTATTAATTTACTAACACTTGATGAATTAATTTATTATAATTTTTGCATAAGGTTAACCATCAATCGAATTGATGATTAAGTCCTTGAATGATTCTCAATCGTTGATCAGCCACATGATCAGTCAGAAATCTCTTTTGAGTGTCACCCTATAGGTTCAAACCTAAGTTGGTAGTATAAAAATAACTTTTTAAACTAATCAATATAACCATCTAGTAATGGTGACCCGATGTCCGGATAGGTCGAATGAAGGCGAAGCAACATTCAAGCACCTATTAGCGTATGGTTACCGTATAATTCATCTCTTTGATCCTAATACTCGAAGATGACCTAAGATTTAACTGTCAATTCTAGATAAGTCATCCATATTGTATTTCAATCTTCTTCAAATCCATCACATGAATTATTCAGGTTCAGATTTTGCTAAATTGAAATACATTGATACATTAACTCCTGCTAATTTGGAGAGATCAATCCCATCTTAACTCATGCACTGACTTGATAAGTACTTGACTGCACCCAAAAATCTTTCATCACTGAATTAGAAACTTAGTTAGTCCGACACCAAAATACAGTGAGTTGCTTGCAAGTCACCATGGTGATCTCGGGTCGGAGGGACGCTTATACTCATACCCTTCACGAGCTACCTTTGACAGTAGAGTGCTCCGCAGTTGGTCACGTTTCGTGACGATGTACTCCATCTCACCTGTATGCTATACTAGTATCTCTATACTATTAGGTTATGAGGATAATAACCAATGCATATGGCACACAACGACCTACACTTGATATCACTATCATTCTAATAATAAAGTATCATTTGATCGCGAACCAATTTAAGGACTATGTGATAAATCCTCTTTTATCGATCAAAGTAGTCTAAAAGACTTCATCTCAACATAAGAGTTCGTTAGAAGATGTAACTTTATGATGAAAAAGATCAAATAATTTTTATTATTGATCAATTCATATACATTTATAATTAGCACAATCGTCAAATGATTGACTTTAGGACACATTTTCCAATAACTTCCACTTGGACTAAAGCCAATCAATATAGTATCATATATCCATCTTTGATTTATTATCTCAGAACTCCTAGATACCGAGGTTTTAGTAAATGAGTTGGTCAAATTCTTCTTTTCGTCGATCTTCTAAAGATTGACGTCATCTTAACAGATTTTTCAAATAAGATGGTAGCGATGCAAAATACCTAGTAAGCTAATGGAACTTCGACTCCTTGGCATGAGCTATGGCTCCGATGCTATACAATACAGTCGGACCATCATCGAAGGATACCACTCCTAGCTTGTCAGTAAACATGTACAATCATATAGCTTTCTCGCAAGCATCGAATGCTGCAATGCATTCTGCCTCGCAATTCAAATTTGGCTATATTGCTCTGCTTGGAATCTTTCCAGTGGATTGCTCCATTATTTAGGATAAGGATGTATTCTGATATATTCTTGTTATTATTATATCCAACTAAAAACTGAAGTCATACTCTACAAGTTTTAAGTCAGATTCTCCATAACCGAATAATCGGTCCTTAGTATTTTTCAAATACCTAAGGATGACCTTCCAGTGATTCTCATCCAAATCTTATAGGTATCCACTCACTATCCTAGTGAGTATACCATATCCGGTCTCATACATAGTGTACATAATAGAATAAATTTTACTCACAAAGACCCTTTGTATGCTGGACTGAAAAAATTCAAGCAGCCTTTTAGATCTATCTCTATAGATCTTCATCCCTAGAATGAGAGATACTTTTCTAAAGTCCTTCATGGAGAACTATGATAATAGTGAAACTTTTATTCTCTATAATGTAAGGAATATCATTTTTTATTAAAAAAATTTTCTTCACATATAAAATAAAAAATACACTCATAGAACTATTAATCCATTTATAATTGTAGGGATTATCTTTGTTCTGAATGAAGCCATGCATTTTGGTCATTTATCAAAATGCATGTTCCAACTCCGAAATATTTAGCATTGCCACAGGAGAAAATATCTTGCTATGATCAATACCATAACATTAACAATATCTTTAGACAACCAGATGGGCTTTGTAGGTCTTCATCTTTTCATCTGCGCTCTCTGATCCTATTGAAGATCCACTTACACCCTATGGGCTTTACTCTTTCGAGTGGATCAATGAGTGTCCATATGCCATTGACCATTATGAATTTTATTTCGGACTCTATGGCTTCAAGCCATTAATCAGAGTCGGACCTCTGCATGACATCCATGTAGGTGATCAAATTTTTATTGTTCTCATCGAGTTCAATAAGATAACATCCTAAAATTAGAAATCGAAGTATCTATCCGACGGATGTGGTACTCTATCGGATCTTTTTAATGGTACTTTTACAATGAGTTTCAGATTTGATCTAATCAAATTCGGTTCTATGAATTCACTAGATTATGTCGGTACTTCTATCTGTCGAACTTTCTAAGTTCCACATCAAAGGTATCAGTTCTTTCACTAAGGTACTTTTTTTCTAAAAAGAATGTCGAACAACTCTTATTCTTTAACATGATAGAAGTTATATCCCTCAGATTTTTTAGGGTTATCCTACAAAATAATACATATAGGATCAGGATCCAAGCTGATTGGTCGGTAATTGCTTGACATAAATGAAACACTCTCAAACCCTAACGTAAGAAAATATCGATTTGTGCCTAGTCCATATCTCATATGGAGTCCTTGCGACTGATTAGTTCAGAATTCAGTTCAGAATATAACAAGTAGTCTCAAAAGCATAACCTTAAAAGAAGACTGACAGACTTGTAAACCTCATTATGGATCGAACTATGTCTAACAAAATTGATTTCAATAAGAGAGAATCCTATTTTCTTCTAGATATGTCAAAAACTCACTAGAAAAATATTCTCCACCTTGGTCTGATCAAAGAGTTTAAATGCTCTTCTTAATTTATTTCTCTACCTTATTATAAAATTATTTGAATATTTTAAATAATCTAAATTTATGGCAAACATATTCATAGATCCAATATATCAGTATGTATTAGATTCAGAACATCATTGGCTCATTCACCTTTTCAAGTAAAAGGTGTTTCAATCATCTTACTAAAAAGATAAGATTGACAGATTGACAATGATTCACAATTATTGACATCGAGAATTATCTCCTATTATTTCTATTCTTGTTTATATGATCGAGCTTAAATTATCAAAGATAGGCTTCCATGACATAATCTACTTTAGGAGTTTGTTTGTTGTGTACAGTACACTAACAGGTTGTATAAATATCATTTCTTAGTTATCCACATAATTTTGACATCATTCATAATGGTATCATAAAATTATTAGACAATAGTGACAGTAACTAAAATGATATTGTTAGAATTGAAAATAGGCTCGATGATTCCTAAAATCAAGATTGAAACATAACTTCTATCTCTAATGTTCAGAAATCTTTTGCTATTTTCAAATTTTCTACTAACCTAAAGTTATTACAATAATTTGCATGGACTTTCGATATCCAATATTCAGATAGTAGTGTCACAGATAGAGAAATTATAAGATGTTATCATATAAGTACCTTATCCAGCAATCCTTTACTGATTTTTCTTTCTTAGCTTGTTCGGATCAAGAGACTCTATCAGACTATGTTAACTTTAGATTCTTTTGTCAGTTCGAACTCATTAGCCCAAGCATGACTCTTTTGCACCTTCTTTTTCTTTTCTTTCTCAAAGATTGTTGCCCCACTGAAGATATATTTTTAGAGGTACAAAAAGAATTTCTTCAATAATTGAAGAATTTTCTCCCACTAAGCATCTACGAATTTACAACTAAAATTATATTTTTTGCTGCTCCCAAAATACAATACATGGTGATATGATCATTTGATCACTTTTGATAAGTGTCTTTGATCACATCATATATGTTGGACATGGAAACTTCAGATGCTAGATCTATAATCATATGTAGGATCCATTCATACTCTAGAATTATTTGCAAATTCTGATATCATCTATCGAAGTTGGGTCCTATAAATAAGTCACTATCAAACAGTGAATGGAGCAACAGACATCTAGCCATAACTAAATGAAAAAACTCAAGACCTCTATATTTATGAATTGATTAAGTCTAAAGACTTGAACCTTAGTCTAAAGGTTCTCCCACTATTTTGGTCAAATTGATAGCCTCTACTTTCAATCTGAGGAATTAGCCTAATTTCTTAGTGAGTACTAGAATCCACACAGACTGCATACAAGTCCAAGGATGGCTCGATCAACCCACATGCATCTACGGGTAGGTTCTCAATCAATTATTTCTTCAAACAATATCTAGTAATTAATTTTATCTCAAATTTCATTTCAATAGGTGATGGGCCTCCACTGAAAGTCTTGGTTAGGTCAAACTATTAACATGAACCTACTTAGTGATTCTAACTAATGAATGATCAAGTTCGAGGATGATTCGATCAACCCAACCATCATCAGATAGTATAACAGAGTCATCATATGATAAATGATAATTCTATCATTCTGAGAGAATACTAGATGGATGGCACCTGTAATGTCAATCAAAAATAATGGACCCATTATCATTCACCTTAATGAGAGGCTATGATCTAGTTATCCCCATAACTAGCTCATTTTATAGACCTAATAATTTAGAGAATTTAAGAATCAGTTTAGAGAAGAGATGAGAAGAGATCAACCAGTAAATCACAATCCTCTCACTAATCTCACTAAGTCATTGAATTGGATTAGAATCATACTGGTTGAAATGGCACCTAGATCAGTCACACTAATCAACCTTAATGGCATGGGTTAACTCGAATCACTTGGTGGTCTAATCAAGATATAATTCATCAAATTGGCCAGGTAAGTGAGATCAATGGAAGGGTCTACTAAGCTTGCCTTAGATATTATTGAAATGACCAGGTAAGCCGCTCCTAATTAAAAATCATCGATCGAAATACTGAACTTACCTTAGACACCAATTAGTTAATTAATTTTGATTTGACCAACCTAATGATTCGAATTCAACCACTGAGCCATAATTAATGTTCATTTGGTCTAATCAAAGACATGAACTTGACCATCTACAACTATTAATTGGTTCTAGAGAAATCCTGATTTAATCTAATCTAACATTTGGCTAGATTTAATCAATTTCTCTAGTTAGTCCATTAACTCTTTGATTCTAACCTTAGGTCTAACCCAATTAAGAACATCTGATTTAAGCTAACCCATACCCCCATATTTCATGCAATGTCATTAGATCTTAAATCATTATTCTAGATCTAATCGATCCTTCACCTAATTCTTAATTAAGTTTAGCATCAACATGAGTTTAGGTTTAAGATTGAAATAATTTTAATTTTTTATTTTATAAATAATTTATAATAAATATTATGCAAAAAAAATTTATTCTGAAACTAGATCGACTCAATCAACATTGAGCTGGCTACGCAAGAAGACTGGGTCAACTCAGTTCAAAATTGAGTCAGCTCAGTAATTGTGTGAGCATGATTCAAAGAGTTTCAGATCTGAAAATTCTTACATACCACTAAAATAAAATCAATCATAATATTTTTAGATCATATCTAAAATTTTTTTGATTCGAGATTTTATTTTTTTATGATTAAAATAATTTTAATCATATAGATTAGATGTCTTATTTTTCATACAACTTTGTATCACATATAACAAATCTAGGATTTTGCAAAAAAATAAGTTCTTCTTTTCGTGTTCTTCTTCATGAGATCTAATCATATGGCACCCCGATACGTCATAAGAGCACCCCATCAAATGGAAAGAGAAAGCTTTTAAACCCTTCTTGCTCCTATGACCAGACGGTCTGGTAATCAATTCAATCTAAGTACTTGCTAATCGAATATCCAATCTAATTACATATCATATATGCATGAATTTAGATCTAATCTAAATTATATCAGATCTGATTATAATTTTAGATCACATCTAAATTAGATCACAAACATCACATGCAAGATATAAAATCAGATTTTATCAAAGATCAGCACAAACTAGGACAACCTTTTCACTGTAAGAGATAAACCTTATAGCAGGATAATCTTATATCAGTTAATGCGATCCATCATTAATTAAATTTAAATTTAAATATCATATATCAAATTTAAATAAAATTAAAATTTAGATTTAATATGCACATAAATCATGTCATAATGAATCTAGGCTCTGATACCACTGTTGGAGAACGTAGGCAATTTCATGTACGTATTTTAAAATTTTTTCAAATAAATTATAGTGAAAGATAATTATATTAATCAAATTAATCTAAAATATATATAATCTAATCATCAAATTAACCTACTTTAGGATCTATGACATGATATGTTGCATATAAAATCTAAAAAATACTGAAGATAAAATCAGCATGCATGTATATGAGTAGTAGATCACATCTACTTCTAATCTGAGTTCAGAACTTGATACCTTTGCATGGGTTGATGATTACCAGTACTGAGAGACATGGTGAAGGAGATCTTTGCTAGTTGCTTATAGCTGCACATGCATCCGGCCTCTACAAAAAATTCACTTGAAGCCTCGATCTGATCGGTCTTCTCAAGAGTGCTAGCTCACGCGAAGACCTTTTTCTTGGCTGATCTGGATCTTTTCTTCAAATCTATGGAATCTTTTCAGAGATTGAAGATGAACTTCTAGAGGAGATGAAGGGTTAAAAAAAAGATGGAAGGAAAAATAATTTTTTTCTTTTTTTTTCCTCTCTTTCCAAACCCTAAAGACCAAAACCCTAGAAACCTGATTTTTGCGCACACCTTAAGAGAAGAGGACTCTCCTCTTCTTTCATGCCATGAAACCATGCCCAAGACTCCTCCTAACATGAAGGCCTCTCTTCCAGGTCTCTTATACATGCAAGAATGAAATAAAATTTCTTTTATTTCAATATGTAAGGAGGTGGGGTGAAGAGTCCTAGAGATTATGGACTCTTGATGTGTTGTTGCCCCTACTCAAAAATTCATACCAAAACATGTAAAAAAAAATATGGGATGTCCCTTCTCATATTTTTTCAAAGTAATCAGTTCTCCAGCTAATTTTCTATGAAAAATCTCCTCAAAATATCGCACATATAAGGAGAAAAAAATAAGTTGGTGGCAAGGTCTTAGAGATAATGTCAAACATTATCTATATGGTATCCTATTTCAAATTAGATTTGAACATATCATTTAAAACTTGATCCTATCCAAATTTGGATGTGAGATAAGAAAGTGAAAGGACTCTTTGGCATAAAAAAATCTCATGCAAAAGCTATTTGTGTGTAAGGATATATGGCTTCAAAGTGGGAGGTGCATGGGAGAAGAGTCCTATTCCAATAAGGACTCTTAATTTTCTTATTTGAATCCAAAACAAATCACATCTGATTTAGCTTAAATAAAATGTACGGAACCTAATCTAATTAGGTTCATAAATTTTTAATCAAATCTCAATCAAATTAAGAATTGATTGAACCAAAGTTCTGATCAAATCAGGGATAATTCTTCTTTGGTGATTAGGTCATCTCATAATCTAATCAGATCAAACCTAATTGAATCTAATTCAATTAGATTTTATTTAATCCTCTTTGCTCAATCAAATTAAGATAATCAGTAATCTAATTACTAATTAATTTTTTATTAATTTACTAATACTTACTAAACTAATTTATTACAACTTTTGCATAAGGTTAACCATCAATTGAATTGATGATTAAGCCCTTGAATGATTCTCAATCGTTGATCAGCCATATGATCAGTCAGAAACTTCTTTTGAGTATCACCCCATAGATTCAAATATAAGCAAGTAACATAACTTTTTGAACCAATTGATGTAACCATCTAGCAATGGTGACTCAACGTCCAGATAGGTTGAATGAAGGTGAAGCAACATTCAAGAACCTATTAGCTTATGGTTACCGTATAATTTATCCCTTTGACCCTAATGCTCGAGGATGACCTAAGATTTATCTATCAATCCTAGATAAGTCATCCATATTATATTTCAATCTTTTTCAAATCCATCATATAGATTATCTGGGCTTAGATTTTACAAAATTGAAATACCGATACATTAACTCCTACTAATTCGAAGAGGTCAATCCCATCTTGACACACGTACTGACTTGACAAGTACTTGACTGTACCTAAAAATCTTCCATCACTGAATTAAAAACTTAGTTAGTCCAACATCAAAGTAAAATGAGTTGCTTGTAAGTCACCATGGTGATCTCAGGTCGGAGGGATACTTATACCCATACTCTTCGTGAGCTACCTTTGACAACAGAGTACTCTACAGTTGGTCACATTCCGTGATGATGTACTCTTACATCTCATCTATATGCCATATCAGTGTCTCCACATCATTTGGTTATTAGGACAACCAACGCATATAGCACACAATGACCTACACTTAATATCGCTATCATTCTAATAATAGCATATCATTTGGTCATGAACTAATTTAAGGACTACGTAATAAATCCTCCTTTATTGATCAAAGTAGTCCTAAGGACTTCATCACAATATAGGAATTCGTTAGAAGATGTAATCTTGTGATAAAAAAAGTTAAATAATTTTTATTATTGATCAATTCATATACATTTATAATTAGCACAATCATCAAATGATTGGCTTTAGGATATATTTTCTAATACTACTATACCGTGACAGCACTAGAGCCATAGCTCAAGTGAAAGAATCGAAGTCCCATCAGCATACCAAACATATTCTGCATCACCATCATCTTATCCGAGAGATCATGGATCGAGGTGACGTCAACCTTCAGAAGATCGATGGAAAAGAAAACTTGACTGATCTATTTACTAAAGCCCTCAGAATCAAGGAGTTTGATGAACACAAGTAGAAAATGGGTATTCAATACTATTCTGATTGACTTTAGTCGAAGTGGAAGTTATTAGAAAATATGTCCTAAAGTTAATCATCTAAGTTATAGATGATTGTGCTTCTTGTAATTGTATATAAATTATTAATTAATAAAATTTATTGAATATTTTCATCATAAATCATGCATCATCTTAATTGAACTCCAGTGTTATAATGAAATCATTAGAACTACTTACAATCAATAAAGGAGAATTTATCATGTAGTTCTTAAACTTGTTCGTGATTAAACAATATGTTATTATTAAAACGATAATGTTTATCAAATATAAGTCATTGTCTGCCATATAGATTGGTTGTCCTCATAATCAAGGAGTGTGAAGATACTGGTATGGCATATAGATAAGATGTAGAAGTACATCATCACTGAATAATGACCAAACTGTGGAGTACTTTGCTGTCAAGAGTAGCTCATGAAAGATATGGATATAAGTGTCCCTCAAATCTAAGATCACTATGATAACTCATAAGTAACTCACTGTACTTTGGTGTCGAACTATTTATTTTTCTAATACAGTGATGGAAGGCTACGGGGTACAATCAAGCATTTACAAAGTCGATGTGTGAGTCAAGATGGGATTGACCTCCTCAAGATTATAGGAGTTAATACATCATTATATTTTAATTAAGTAAAATCTTGATCAGGATAATCCTTGTGAGGAGTCACAGGATTAATGAAGTTGAAATACAATATGGATGAACTGATTCAGGATTGATAGTTTAATCCTAAGTCATCCTGAGCATTGAGGGTCAAAGAGATGAATTATGTGGTAACCATATCCCAGATTCTTGAATATTGCTTTGCAACCATTTGATACTATTCAAACATCAAGTATCATTACTAAATGGTCACTTTGATTAGTACAAAAATTTATTTCTACACTACCGACTTAGTATTTAAACCTATGGGGTCACACACAGTAGAAGTTTTAGTCTGATCTGATGGCTGATCAATGATTATGAATCATTGAAGGATATAATCATCAATATGATTGATGATTAATTATATGCAAAGGTTGCAATAAATAATTTATCAAATATTAGTGAATTATAGAAAGACTGATTAACAATTAGATTGATAATTAGCTTAATTTGATTGATCAATAAGATTTGGATTAAATCTAATTGAATTCAATTCAATTAGGTTCGATCTGATTAGGTTATCAGATAACCTAATCGCTAAAGGAGATTAGTTTCTGATTTGATCATGATTTAGGTTCAATTATTTTCTAATTGGATTAGGATCTAATTAGATTTTTAATTGGATTAGAAATTTCTTTATCCATGGGTATAACCAATTTTTAAAATGGTTAGGAATCAATTACTCACCAAAAAGAGGAGTTTCAATCTATTAGGACACTTTCTATCCCTTGACCACCCATGATACCATGCCACCCCACTAAGAAACTGCGCCATTCATTCTTTTGCATGAAGAATTTGTGCAGCAAATTCAGATCCATGCCTTCCTTCTCATCAACGCCCCTTATGGATAATTGTTAGGTGGTTTCCATTTAAATTTGAATCCTTATTTGATAAGGATTAGTTCTTATCCTTTTAGGATGCCAAACAAAGAAGACCTTCTCCTTTTTGTGCAACAAAAAAGAGAGTTCTTCACCATGAAAATTATGAGGGGTGTAAGGTCATGGCGTGATGATTGTTTAGGATGTTTGAATTCAAATTGGATTGGAATTTGAACTCAAACCCAACCCTAAACTAACTCCTAATGCCATCTATAAAGAGGGTTGTTTTGTGCGACAAAAACCCTGAAGAAAAGACCGTGGGATATCAGATATTGGTGCGTGAAAACTAGAGGGGTGCATCCCTTCTTGAGAGGTTTTTTTTTTGGGCATTGGAATTGGGGTGTGGCATTAGACCTTGGTGCTAGGATTTTTAGGAGAGAGAAAAAGCAAAGAGAGAAAGGATTTTCTCCCCTCATCTTCTACTATCTATATTTCTTCCTCTCAGACAAGGGTCTCTGCAAGGAGCTAGAACTATAGGGAGGTCGATCAGATTGGACTTCGTGTGGATACTCGTAGAGGCCGTATGCATGTGCGGCTAGAGAAACCTGAAGACCTCTGTATTCAGCAGTGACGATCTTCAATCCATGCTCAGGTATAGAGATCTGATCTCTATCATCTAGTAGATTAGATCTAATATTTTAGATATTATTTTCAGATTATGCATGCATGTTTATCTCATAAGATCCTGACTTAGGCAGCTTTAGATTAGATCTAGTATATGGTAGATTAAATAGTTTAATCTAATTTATTTTTACTGTGAGAAAAATTTTTTAAAATCATGCATGAACTGCCCTAGCTTTCCTTTAAATGGTATCAAACCCAAGTTCTTTTTGACATGATCATGTATGCATAAAAATCTAAAAATAATTTATTTTAGATCGCACGTACTGATTATCAGGTTGTCCTGCTGTAAAGGGTTACAATGAAAAGATTGTCCTAGTATGTGCTGATTTAGATACTTAAATTATAAATACGTTTAGATGAAATCTAAAGAGATTTATGATTTATTATCTAATTTTTGATCTGAAATTAATTGATTGATGATATAAAAACTTAAATCATGAATTTGTTTAGATGAGATTTAAAGTGATTTATGATTTATGATCTGATTTTTTAATAGTTTAGATTAGATCTAAATAAATTTTATAATTAAATTAATTATTTTTTTAGTAGCTTAGTACTTGGATTGGGTTGATCACCAAGACCATCCAGTCATAAGATGAAGCAGAGATTAAAGTCTCTCTCTTACCTATTTGATGGGTTCTCTTATGATGTGTAGGGGTACCGCTTGAGATTATCCCATGAAGAAGAATGACGAACAGAAATTGTATGTGTTTCATGTTTTAGATTTAGATCTTATGATACATATGTTGGATATGCGTTATTGATTTATTTTGGATCTAGAATTTATATATGTGATATATATATTTTTGTAGAACTTAGATTTAAAACTTAATTTCTGTAAAATCTTAGATTCAAAATCTTAAGATCTGATCTGAAACATTGAAACTATTTATGCAAAATATCCTAATTTAAAACTTTGCAAAGAGTTGCTAGTTTGCCTACTGAGTCGACTCAATTTTGATTGGAGTTGACTCGAGACCCTTTGGAGCCGACTCGAGACCCTCTCAATCAACCCCTACCTCTAACCTTCCCATGCTGATCGACGTACTGCTCATTGGTTTGGTACGACGTCTCCTAGCTCGCTCATCCTCTGTGATATAGACACATCATCTATAGGGAGGTCGAAGTCTGAGAAGCCAGGATATAAGGTGTGTTGGGCATATGAAGAGGTACTCGGATCATCCATCGATGGCACAGTCTGAAGTCATCTATCCTCTAAGATAACTCACATAGTATCGATAAGACTATCCATAACACTGGCAAGTGCTTGATCTTTGTGCCCACAGTGATCGAATGGAAACCACTCCTTGCCTATATAATATAGCAACGTGATCCTCTAAAACTGTCGGTACAAAAAGAAAAATAAATATTATTCATAAGTATAACAATAACAACATAGCAAAATGAGACAAAAACAAAATGTACTTACCATAATGTCCATCACGCTGCCTAAAGGATGGAACCTCATCTTGGGCCACTCACTTATCAATGGCGAGATGAATCGCTTAGTGATGCCCTTGTCCGATTGCAGATATGGATCATGATAATCCATCATTGGAAGCATGGGTGGACCAACCACAATCAAATCTTCTCATCACTCCCATGCATCAATATGCTCCCGATGCTCTCAAACCCAATCGTGGCGATGCTGTCCTCACCAATCCAAACTGTGGAGAGCGTCACGAGTGTCACATAATGGGGGGACACTCTGATGTATGCCAAACTGTCGCATTACGCACTCTAGATAATAGATCTCTATGATGTTAAAGCAAATGAGAGATGCACGTGTCCTCCATACATACTGATCTGATCGGCATACCTCGAGCAATGCAGTCAATATCTCTGGTGTGTAAGGCACCCATACCATCTGATCATCATACTACTGATCAAGCTGATCTCTATAGTATATGACTGTGTATGGCATCGGATTGCTAGCACCAGTCAGTCGAGTCCTCCACCTATCCAAAACAAAGTCACTATGTTATTGTGTGAAAACATATAGTCATTTATCACATAAAATCAGTGCTACTGGTTACATACCTGCATCCTTATGGATCAGCCTGGTCATGCTGTATGCTACCAAATGGGCCCTTAAGACCAGCGTCATCCACATCTAATGGGCCATGTCCTACTACATCACCTCCCGCCATCGATTGGTGGGCTCCTACTCTAGGAAGCACCCGATCTGACTGTCCGATATGTAAATGCTCCCATACCCAAAGCTGAAGCAACACCAATGACCCTACTATCTCATATGTATCTGGTCTGATGGCCCTATAGAGCTCACGATACAAGAAGGCTAAGGTAGCACTGCCCCATTTCAACTGCCCACATGCATCAAGATCACATAGCAGGAGTAAGTACAATAATTGCATATGGGAACCAAACTTATCGATGAATAGATGGCCACCAATAAGGTATAGAATAAATGCTCGTGCATGCCTCCATATGGTCTCATCATCTGCATCATCCGGTAAGTGGTGGAATGTGTCACGAAGTCAGTGAAATCTCAGTGAAGACCCCGACAACATCACCTCTGACGGTCTAATCCCAAATAACTCCTCACGTAGATCCAACCAGATAATCTGTACAGTACCAATGATGGCAGGCCCGTGCATCTATAATCTGAGAAGAACAGCAACATCCTACAAAGTGATCGTCGCCTCCCCGATGTGCAGGTGAAAAGTGTGAGTCTCCTGGCACCATCGCTCCACCATGGCCGTGATGAGGGCCCAATCAAGCTGTATAATGCAAACTCTAAATACTTCATAAAAATTTGATATATGAAGATACTCTCGGATCCTCTTATGTGGCCGCCAGGCACGCATGGTGGTCAAGCTTTTGTGTCTACAGCGTAGGGGCCCCATGTCCTCTTTAGATATATACTGTCACTATGATGTCGAGTCAAAAGATAGAGCATGATAGGGTCAGTCGGCCTCGGATGCACATCAAAGTCTGAACCAGCCATGTCTAAGACACAAAATGTAAAGACGAGCGTACAATAAAGATAATAAGAAACATCAAAGATGGTAAGAAATATCAAAGACGATAAATAGCAAACATATTGAAATTTCATGTCGAGGCATGCATGTGTGTTTTAAAATTTTTTTTTTTAAACAATGCAGTAGAATAGAAGATTAAAATATCTTTTAATCTAAATCATTCATGCATAAAATATAAAACACAAAGATCTATTTCATATGCTAAAATTGAACACATGTTGAATTTTATGCTGAAATTAAATATGTGATCGAATCACATACCTGTTTCATAATTTTTTTTTCAAATCTAGATCTAAAAGAGAGTAGATTCTTTCTTAGCCATGTAAGTGCCCGACCTTTATGAGCATCCACTTAGGATCAATCTGGAACAGCCTTCTTTGATGTTGATCTTTCTTCTCCAAAAATAATCACCCTGCAAATCTGAATGAAGCTTGAATTGTGATCAATACTTTGATCCTTTTCTTGATCTTTTTCTTCTCTTCTTCTCTTGCTCTTCTTTTTTTGATTATAAAGCAACCAAGATCTAAAAATTAGTAAAGAAAAAGAGATGCCAAAGCTCCTCTTGGGTGCGGAGATGGAGGATGCCCTACTCCTTTGGGCGTTGGATCCAAAGAGGAGAAGAGAGGGAGGCATGGGGGGATCTTATGGGAGGTGTGGGCTATTGAAAATCTAATATCAAGAGTTCTAGAAAAGGCTCTTTTAAATACGCAAAAGATTTGAATCCTATTTAAAATCAAATAACCCCTTCATACAAGTCCTACTTGCATTAAGAATCCTTATAGCCTTAGATATTTAACTCTCTTCAGGAGATCCATTAGGTGTCAACTATTGGAGATTTTGCACTCACTTTTTCATACACCACATGGGACCTAGGGGACACCCCATGCTGGTCCCATACGTCCTCTTTTAAGTGGGCATGCTCAACTTTATCAAATCAAGTGGCATCCTATGCAAACAATCAAGAAAATTGATTAAAGATTTGAATCCTTAATTCATATGATCCAAAATTCTAGACACCCAATAATTGGAGCTTAATGAATCTAATTTATTTAAGTTAGTAGCAGATAATTAATTCAAATTAATCATATTAAATAAATAACTCAAGTGCAAAGAAAAAATTAGGTTCAATCATGTGCTAGTAAGGTTATCCTGAACCTAATAGGATTTCTTTAAATTCAATTGAGACTTCATAAGCTTATTTGCTTATTTAAGATCTAATTTCTTTATTATGTGACCCCGTAGGTTCAATTCTATTTGGTAGTGAGATATACTATGATCTCTATCATAGTGTCATTGAAACTCTTTTCAAAGGATCGAAATAATTTTACTCTAATTCATCAAGGATTGTTGATCCTGAATAATCTTAGTGAGCTTTCACAATCTACTATTGACACCTAGCAATATGTAGTGGCAACCTAGTAGAATCAAAAAAAAATCTTAAAGTATAGTTCACATGTAATTCAATCCCTTTATCGTGAGTCCTCACTAGATGATAGGTGATAAGTGGTGTATTTTTATATTTATTGTAAGTATTTTTGATAATTTATGGTGCTAACATCTTCTTAAAAACCTAATTTCATTAATAAATTGAATGTTCTTGCAAAAATAAATAATTTAAAAAAAATTTAAAATTAGAGTATATATATGAAAAATAGATGTTAATTTAATTGAGCAATTTAAGTACCAAAATAATAAAAAAATTTTGAAAAATTTAATACATATTTTTTCTTATTTTTAGATAAAAATCAGAGGAAAAATCAAGCTAAAATATCCTAAAAAATAAAAAATATTACCTTCGGTGCACGATGGACCAGTCGCTCGATCCACAGAGCCAGGGTGCGGTCCACAGGAATAGTTTCACAGTCTACAAGTGCAGCTCACAGTGAGAGAAGGATTCTGGATGCGATCCAATGGTTGACATCCATCCCGACCCAAATCCGACGGTCCACATTTGCTGTTGGTTTATAAGAAGAGGATTTGGATAATCCGACAGCCTAGAAGTGATCTATCACGTGATCGAACGATTAAGAATGAATCCGACTGAGAGAAGGATTAAAACTATAGATTTTGATCAGATCTGGGTGGTCCGAAGCTGATCTATGGCCAGAAATATTCCTAAGGAGATTAATATGATTCCTAAGGATTTTAGGACTCCTTTTCCTATCAAAAAAAATATAAAAAATTCACCTATAAATAGGGGTCTAGGAATAAGCCTGGAGAGTAGAAAAAATCAATAGAAAGTCAAAAAAAAAATAGAAAAAAAAGATAGATAGGTTTAGGGATCCAAGAAGAAGAAGAAGAAAAATCGATTCGCTCTACGGAGTATGAAGAAAGATGGAAAGATCATCAACCATCTTTCCGACAAGGTTGGACTGATCAACTTTAGATCTTTGTTGTAGTTTTATTTTAAATTTATTTTATTTATTTTAAATTTTTTATACTTGAATTTTAATTTTAATTAATGTAAAATTTATTTTATTGCACTTTAAATTTCTATCTTTTATTTTTCACAAGTAGATGCTAGGATCTAGTTAGTAGATCTTAGTACCAATTTATTTTATACTTTTTAAATTTTTATTATTTATTTTTATTGTAAGTAGATGTTAGGATCTAGTTAGTAGATCTTAGTATAAGATTTATTTTTTATATTTTTAATTTTTATTTTCTGACTTAAATTGCTTTCTTCAAAATTTTATTTTTTTTGCAAAATCAAAGATTTCAAATTAAAATTCTGTCTTCTCTATGGATTCGACCCGACTCACTACTTTCTATATATTTTTAATTTTTATTGAAGTCAGAATTTGATTGATAATCATGATGTCCTAACGACAACATCACGATCGTATCAATTTTTGGCACGATTATCAGAGAAGGCAATAATTTTAATGTTTGATTTCTTTAATTTTTTTGTAAATATAGCTTACTAATTTTTTTATTATTTTTTTATTAAAAAAAAAGAAAAAAATTTAAGAAAGAGATAGAAAGCTTTCAATTTTGCTTGGTAAGATCAATCCTAACCCTAACCCTAACTATATTTTTTAGTATTAATTATTTTTTTTTTAAAATTAACCTAAAATTCATCCACATAAACCTAATAAAAATCGCATGACAAGAGTAGAAATTTAATTGTTTAGAAGCATTCATCATCTTAGATTTACTTTTGGTGATCGTTGGAGACAAGATACGCTTTCAAGTTTGATTAATTTCATGCATCTAATTTAGTTATATAGAATTTCTTGTTTGAAATTGGTTGTATTTATTTATCTCAAATCAATTTAAGTGCAACACCCATAACAAAATAAGATGGAGATTTCATCACCCTTTCTTAACCCAAAAATAACCAACCAGCATCCCACATTAACCCTAATCTAATTAAAATTTAATAGACGTTGACCTCTAGGATCAATTGAGTTCAGTTTGAGTATTGTGGTGAAGTCAAGTGCAAAGTAAGTTTGGACTCATCCCTGAAACTGGTGTCTAAGGTAAGAGATTACAAAGGCTCTATCTAAGTGGACTCGTGATTATCTAATTAGTTCCGTTAGCTTATCTGATCAATTCAATTAGTGTCTAAGGCAAGCAACAGGGGGGGACCCCTACGACCCCATCTCTTACCTAGCTAGTTAAAGGAAGTGAGAACAAACTCAATTTGTATTTAGGCTAAGCCACTCTATATCAAACTGTTAGGTCTAGGAAACCCATAGGTGTCTAGGTTTAATTGCTTGCTAACTTGATTGCAATTAATACTTAATCACAACTAATTTTTCTTATCTTTCATCTTTAGGTCTAAAGCTTTCTTAAGGATCTCACCTTTAAAACTTCTCTCTTTCTTCCTCTTCTCTTTTCTTTCTCTTTTTTTTAAAAAAAAAAGCTCAATCACATATTAGGATTTGCACTGGTACATGCATGGTATAATTTTTTTTTATTTTGACCTAGTTAAACCTAATTCTGAAATTAAATGGCTGATCCATGTTACACCTAATAATCAAATGGCTAGAAATTTTAAGAACCACCTAGATAGATGAAAAAATATTTTATTCCTTCCACCTATAATCCATCGATGTCCCATCATTCTATGGGATCAAATATTCTGACTCTAGTTCTGAGATCGATTTGAACCTACTAGCTCAAAAATTAGATAAAGTCGACCTTCTTATAGATAAATGCCTTGCCTTAGATCTACAATCTTCTGTGCAATACACACAGCCTTTTAATTATCAGAAGATTTATTCTATCTGTGCTAGCCCAGCCCATCATATTAGTGAATGTCCTACGGCTGCATAGTTTTCATCTTTCATCTAAGAATAAGTTCAAACTGTTCAAGGTTACTCCAATCCTGTCAATGACCTATTCTTAAATGCATGTAACCAAGATTGGAGGAACCATCCTAATTTTTCTTGGAGACCCCAACAGACTCAGGCTCAGATCCAAATTTTTTCTGTACAGAACTTTCAAAATAGGCCCCAATATCAAAATTATGCCTATAATAGTGATCAGCCTAGTCAACCTACTCAACCATCCTATTACAATCAGCCGTCATACCCAACTCCTCAATAGACTAATCTAGCCGACGATAGATTCAACCAATTCCAACAAATGATTATGACCCAACAGCAATCTCTCATCAGGCTAGAAGCATAAATAGATCAATCAGTTGAGTTTTCCATGAGGAGAGAACTAGGTCAATTATCGAGCCAACAAATATTGAATTTTGAAAATGACCCACCCATCCACCAACCATCTGGATCTAGTCAACAATCCAAAGTCCCACCTAAGAATCTTAAATTTGAAAGTGACAAAGTAATCTCTAAGCTTAAAAGTGATAAAATTCTTAAGGACCCATATCAAAACCAAGTGAGTGAGGCTAGTATTGATGCTAGCCAAAATATAAATTTTGAAGAAGAGGTTAGTACTGAGACTAACCCAATAGAAGAACTGAGCCTAAAACTGATACTGAGAAGAGAGCAGATGAGTTACTCGAGATATATTCATCAAGGGTTTCATTTTCTTCAGTCCTAAAAATCAGTTCTTCCACTTTAGAATCACCATCTCCTCCAAAATTGAAATTGCCCTTGGTCACATCTGAGTATACACGTTTTGAATCAAGTAACACCCTTTTAGCACCTATTACATCGAACTCAACTTCTAATACAAAAACTCAATTTATGAGTATTTTAGAAGAACAAATAGGAGAAATTATTAAAGGGACTATAAATGGGTTTGTGACTTATCTTACTACAATTAAGAACAGAGATATAAAATACTTTCTGATGATTGATAATAAAATATTATAATTTATTATAGACCATCTTCTTGAGATTGGCAATCTAAAATCATTAAAATTTATCAATCCAATATTCGACACGAGATAGGTGAGAGAATCAGCATGGTCTGGCGGAAGATGGTAAACTTAGCACTTTCTAAGAGGCAACCCAGTTTTTAATTTTCAGTTTTATACTTTTTGCTATCTTTTATATTTTGTTTAGGTTAATCAAGTCTTACTTAGTATCTTTTATAGGGATCTAAAGATAATCTTGGCTAAGTTGGGGGGAGAATTAATTTTGAAAAGATTTCTGGATCAAGTGACATCTCTCCTTTTCTTTCTCTTTGCATGCACTCTTTATTTTTTCTACTCCATTGAGGACAATGTCGATTAAGTTGGAGGAAAGAATAATAAAAATTTTTGAATTTCTAAAGTCCTTAAGTAAGTTAATATTTAAGCATCTAATTACACTTAAGAATCAAGTTAAATCATGTATTTTTTAAAAAAAATTGATGCACAGATCAGAGAGTTTGTGAGATATTGAGGGATCAAGTATTAAGAAAACTCAATAAAGAGTTAAGTTTAGAACTTAAATAGTTTTCTTTGAGCATTTCTAATTTTTTTCTACTAGCATCAAAGAAGAGTTAACTTTTTATGGGCTTGTGTAGGATAACTATACGTTTCTTCATATTATTAAAAAAAATTTTCAAGTACTTCATGCTGAGTAATCGGGCTTCTTTGCCTAAGCAAGCATTGAGTTTCGCGTCAAAAGGTATGAAGGGCAAAGAAGCTTTGTTGTAAAGCTAGTTTTAACTCGTAACCTGTTTGATTTGAGCAAGTAGATCCGAGAGATGCTTTATACTGAGTGCCCTAAAGCCATCTGGTTTGAGGTCATTGGCTGAAAACTCGCTACATGGATCAAACAGAAAGCTAAAGGGGTTAAGATATTTAATAGCAGTACAATATAAAAAAAAAAGAGAGAGAGAGATCAATAAATAAAGGATGGAAGTAATAATATACTTATCCATATGAAGATTAATGATTGGGAGATAAAGGTAGAAATAATTTTAAAAAATTTAAAAAAAGATTTAGTATTCTTAGCTTAACTCTCACCTTGATGAGTATTAATATCCTAATGACATGCCTCACTCACACTCTACTATATATCAGTGGCTTTTTAAAAATTATTTGATAAAATTTAAAACTTTAAGTTAAATGATACTTAATTCTAAATTTTTTCTTTACTCGAGAACAAGCAAAGTTCAAGTTGAGGGTGTGATAAGTGGTATATTTTTATATTTATTATAGATATTTTTGGTAATTCATAGTGCTAACATCTTCTTAAAAACCTAATTTCATTAATAAATTAAATTTTTTTACAAAAATAAATAATTTTAAAAAAAACTAAAATTAGAGCATATTTATAAAAAATAAATGTTAATTTAATTGAGTAATTTAAGCATCAAAATAATAAAAAAATTTTAAGAAATTTAATACATATTTTTTCTTATTTTTTAGGTGAAAATCAGAGTGAAAATCAAGCCAAAATATCCTAAAAAATAAAAAATATTACCTCCAATGCACGATGGACCGGTCACTCAATCCACAAAGCCAGGGCATGATCCACGGGAATAGTTTTGTGGTCTACAAGTGTGGCTCACAGCGAGAGAAGGATTCTGGATGCGATCCAACGGCTAACATCCATCCCGACCCAGATCCGACGGTCCACGTTTGCTGCCGGTTTATAAGAAGAGGACTTGCATGATCTGACGGCCCAGAAGTGATCTATCACGTGATTGGATGGCTGAGAACGAATCCGACTAAGAGAAAGATTAAAACTATGGATTTTGATCAGATCTGGGTGGTTCGAAGCTGATCCAACGGCCAAAAATATTCTTAAGAGGATTAATATGATTTCTAAGGATTTTAGGACTCCTTTTCCTATCAAAAAAAATATAAAAAATTTACCTATAAATAGGAGGTCCAGAAATAAGCCTGGAGATTAGAAAAAATTAATAGAAAGTTAAACAAAAATAAAAAAAATAGATAGGTTTAGGAACCCAAGGGGAAGAAGGAAAAAAATCAGTTTGCTCTACGGAGTATGAAAGAAGGCGGAGAGGTCATCAACCATCTTTCCGACGAGACTGGACTGATCAACTTTAGATTCTTATTGTAGTTTTATTTTTATTTTATTTTATTATTTTTTTTAAATTTTTTGTACTTAAATTTTAATTTTAATTAATGTAAAATTTATTTTATAATATTTTAAATTTTTATCTTTTATTTTTTATAAGTAGATGCTAGGATCTATTTAGTAGATCTTAGTATCAATTTATTTTATACTTTTTAAATTCTTATTATTTATTTTTATTGTAAGTAGATGCTAAGATCTAGTTAGTAGATCTTAGTACCGGATTTATTTTTTATACTTTTAATTTTTATTTTCTGACTTAAATTTTTTTCTTCAAAATTTTATTTTTTTTTATAAAATCAAAGATTTCAAATCAAAATTCTGCCTTCTCTGTAGATTCGACCCGACTCACTACTTTCTATATGTTTTTAATTTTTATTAAAGTCAAAATTTGATTGATAATCATGGTGTCTTAACGATAACATCACGATCGTATCAGTAGATCATGGATAAATCATCAAACATCATCATCAATCATATGATAGATTCGATTAGCTTAAGTCCAATTATGATCCTCATAGAAACTTCTTTTCATTAATTATACTACTGTAGCCACAAACTCTCGGACTTAGCCTCTCAAATTTTATAGGACTACTCCTCTCTATCAAGATCAATAGATTCTATCTAAATGTGCATCCTACTACAAGATCTTAATGAGATCATGTTTATGTGTCAGTCAAACCTAACAGCCTTATTGCGAACAGTCATATCATTACAGATCAAAGGATCATTCACGTAACTACAACATCGAGAAGATCACTGACGATTGATTAAAAATCTAAATGATCTCTCATATGGTCATGCTCAGTACTAATTATTCTCTAATAACTAAGCACACTAGTCGTTTAGTGTCTCTACACCATAGATCAGAGACTCATCTATCTTGAAGAAATCAATCTGTGTGTCGATCTATTCGGATCGATCACCATCCTCATGATGATACTATGATTGAGAGTATTTAGAAATTAATTATACATGCTTCTAATTTTCAACACCTTGAGAATATGTATCAAAGTATTAATTCTATAAACGATTCAAAGACACATTACTCTTGAATAAAAATTAAACTTATCCTTTTATTGATCAAATCAATTATTAAGTACAAAATTATATCCTAGACTTATTATAATGTGTTAGCCATATTGACTTCTAGGACATACATCTAACAATCTCTCACTTGGACTAAATCCAATTGGTCACTAATTTAAGTTCCATCTTCTCAAAGTGGACTTCCATCTTTGACTGACTCAATTGCTTTATTAGTGGGTCTGCCACATTATCTTTAGAGTCTACTCTTCGTACCTCGATATTTTTTTTTTTGAGGTAGTCATGTATGATATGGAATCGCCATTCGATGTACTTTGATTTCTGATGAGACCTCAGCTCCTTAGCAAGTTCTGTGGCTCCATTGTTGTCACAATAAAGTGGTATGGCATCCGATGTCATAACCCCAAGCTCCACGACGAACTTATTGAATTAGAAGCCTTCCTTTGTAGCATCCAAAGCAGCAACATATTCAACTTCTGTGGTCGAATCCGCTATGATGGATTGCTTAAAACTTTTTTAGCTAACTGTGCCACCATTGCATGAAAATACATATCCTGACATAAACTTTCTATCATCAGGATCAGACATAAAGTCTGAATCAGTATATCCCTCGACTCGCAACTCAGAACCTCCTTCAAAAATTAAGAATAAGTCCTTAGTTCCTCTCAAATACTTAAGGATGTTCTTCACAGCTATTCAATGCTCCTCGTCTGGATTTGATTGATACCTGCTCGTGATACTCACAACAAGGGCAATATCAGGTCGAGTATACAGCATGGCATACATGAGGCTTCCTTATGGCTGAAGTATAAGGAATCCTACTGATGCACTGAACTTCCTCAGATGTGGTCGAATACATTATCTTGAAAAGACGAATAACATGCCTAAGAGATAGAAGTCCTCTTTTAGAGTTTTTCATACTGAGCCTCTTCAGCACTTCTTTATGTACGCTTTTGTGACAGGCCTAGCATCTTTTTAGATCTATCCCTATAGATCTTTATTCTAAGAATATAGGATGCTTCCCCTGGATCTTTCATAAAGAATTTATTGGACAATCATTTTTTGATCGAGGTCAACATGAGAATATCATTCTCAATGAGGAGAATATCATCCACATATAATACAAGAAATGTTGTTACACTTTCACTGACCCTCTTGTATACACAAGGTTCTTCTTCATTTTTTATGAAACCAAATATTTAATCACATCATCAAAATGAAGATTCCAACTTTTAGAAGCTTGCTTTAATCCGTATTGGACCTTTGCAGCTTGCAGACTCGATGATCACCATCATCAGATGTGAAACCCAAAAGCTACTTCAGATAGATATCTTCCTTAAGATATCCATTCAGAAAAATAGTTTTCACATCCATCTGCTATATTTCATAATTATAATAAGCTAGAACAGCAAGCAGAGTGCGGATGGATTTCAGCATGGCTACAGACGAGAAGATTTTCTGATAGTCAATGCATTTGCACTGACTATAACCTTTTGCTATGAGCCTTACTTTATAGGTCTCTACCTTACCATCAACACCTATTTTCCTCTTATAGATCCATTTACACCCAATGGGTACTATACCCTCTGGTGGATCCATTAAGGTCCATATTTGATTTGACTGTATCGAGTCAATCTCTGACTTCATTGCATCTAACCATTTTTCAGAATCGATACCAGACATCACCTCATCAAAGATATTAGGATCATCACCATGACCCTTATCTCCCATAAGAAATATTTTCTTTACTTTCTTCGTAAGCATACCCATATATCTTTCAGGAGGTCAGGAGAATCTGCTAGATTTATGAGGTGGTGGAGAAATATCAACTACTAGCTCATGAATAATGGGTTCTGAGGATCCATAGCTCTTTGCTCTTCAGAGATCTTCTCTTCAAGCTCAACTAATTTTCTACTATCACCATCCTAAATAAACTATTTTTTTAAGAATATGACATTCTGACTCACAATCATATTGTAATCTTGTGAAAAGTAGAAGTAGTATCCTATTGATTCTTTTGGATACTCTATAAAATAAGTTATTACAGATCTATCCTCTAAGTTATCAGCCATCTATCTTTTGACATGGGTCGGACATCCTCAATTCTTAAGATAACCCAGACTCAATTTTTTACCGTGTCCTATCTCACATGGTATGGTAGAAATAGATTTTGATGGAACTCTATTCAATAAATAAATTACAGTTAATAAGGCATGTCCTCAAAAATAAAAAGATAAATCAGTGAAGCTCATCATGGACCTGACCATATTTAATAGGGTCCTATTCCTCCTTTCAGATATCCCATTGAGTTGAGGTATTTCAGAAGGAGTCTATTGAAAGACTATACCATTGTCCTTAAGATATCTTAAAAAATTTTGACTAAGGTATTCACCTCCTCGATCAGATCGAAGAACCTTAATGAATTTGTTTGTTTATTTTTCTACTTCATTTCTGAATTTTTTAAACTTTTCAAAGGCTTCAGACTTATGTTTCATCAAATATACATATCCGTATCATGACAGACCATCGATAAAGATGATGAAGTAGCTATAACCACCCCTCGTCTGTACATCAAATGGCCCACACACATCTGTGTATACCAAGGCAAGTAACTTGATGGCCCTTTCCTCATATCCTACAAAGGGTAACTTGGCTATTTTTTTTCGAAGACAATATTCATAAGCTGAGTATGACTCTGAATCAGAAGAGCCAAGGATCCCATCCATTTCTAGTTTGTTTATTATGTCCTCTCTAATATGGCCTAGTTTATGATGTCACAAGTACTTTTGATTAATTTCATCTCTGGATCTCTTTTGACCTACGGTACTCACTACTTGCTCGTTTAGATTCATATTCGCATCAATATGCAAGTGATAAAGACTGTTAATTAAAAGACTACGTGCAACTAATTTATTTCATAATTAAATATAATAAAAGTCTTTATTAAAATTAAAATCAAAACCATCCTGTGCTAGCACAAAGATGAAAATCAAATTTTGACTAGCTACAGAAATAAAATAATAGTCCTTCAAATCTAATCTAAATCCTGACGATAATTGAAGAGGATAAATGCCAATGACTTTTGCAGTAACTTTTGCTCCATTATCTATCTGAAGGATCACGTCACCTTTTCTCAACCTCCTACTTTTTATTAGATCCTACATTAAAGTACATATATGAGCACTCAAATCAGAGTCCAATACCCAACTAGAAGTAGAAGAAATCGTAAGGTTAGATTCAATTACAAGCATACCTTCTGAAAGTTTGTCACCCTTTTTGATCTTCAGGCTTTTCAGATAGAGTGAACAGTTCCTCCTCCAATGGCCTTCAACATCACAGTGAAAATACTTTTCCTTTGCTTTAACCTTCTTCGGAATATCTTTCTTTGGCTTGCTTTCTTCTACTTCTTTGCGGGTTTACTCTTCTTCTTCCAACCAGACTTTTTCTTAGATGAAGAAATCTGCTCCACAGTAAGAACAGTGCCTCTTGAACTCTTCAAAATTCCCTCGATAGTGATCAATATGTTGACCAGTTCGGCTATGATGCAATCAAATTTGTTCATATAAAAATTTATAATAAATTGACTATATAAACTCGTAAGGGATTGAAGGATCAAATTCATCTATAATTCTTTTTACATATTAAGCCCCAGCTTCTCAAGCTCTTCAATATCCTTGATCACTATCATACAATACTCATGGACTAACTACCCTTCGTGCATCTTCAGATTGAAGAGTCTCTTAGATACTTAGAAGCACGTTGTATGGCTCTGCTCACCATACAACTCTTGTAGGTGAGTGATCATAGCCCTAACAGTGGATATATGCTCATGCTGGCTCTGCAACTCATTTGACATGGAAGCTAGTGCATAGCACTTAACCTGACTGTCTTCATCCGTCCACTTTTCATATGCTATTCTTTGCTTAGCAGTAGAATGATTTGGTAACACTAGGGGTTCTTGGTTGAGTACATGACCTATTTTTTTAGAAATCAAGACGATCCTGAGGTTTTTAAGCCAGTCTTTATAATTGATTCTGGTCAAATGATTGGACTCAAGGATACGGGCTAAAGGGTTTGAAACTGATATGGTTTAACTACGAGAGTAGAGATTCAAGTTAGACTTTTGTAATTTAAATTTATATTTGCTCTAGAGACTTTAAGAAGTAAACAATGACTCTCACTATTTTTTTGAATCCCTCCACTCCTCAGATGGAAAACAAAAATCTTAATATGACAATTGAATTTCTAGTGGGTGCTGCAGTCCCACCGATGCCATACACCTCACTTAATAGTTATTGATAACATGCACACCGATGCATGAACAACTCTTTGCCCAAATACTTCTCTAAGCATATTACAGCAACTTGGTCTCTAAGTTATGTGGGCTCACCTAATAGTTATTGACCACACTCCTTAGTTAAATCTGACCCATCATTCACAAGCAGGTACAAAGCCATCATTAGATCCCTCACCTATTAGTTATTGGGCCCAACCCATCCGTATCCTGGAGGAACTCTTTGCTAATAGAATGGTTGCATATTTTCGATGTAACTAAACCACTGTGACCAGTCGAGAACAATCAACACTAATACCATGCTCGCACATCTACAATGGTAGAAGACCTATGGACTTAATATTTATGGAGATGTTTAGGTTTAGATCTCATCTAATCAATCATCATATAATCGATCTAATTGGCATGCACTAAACTAAACTGCCAAGCAACCTTATTCAAGACTTAATCTTTCAAATTGGCCAGATAAGTGAAGATCGGTGGGGGTCCCCCCGTTGCTTTCCTTAGACACCAATAAATTGGTTAGATCAATAAATAAAATTAATTAAATAATTATCTCTTAATTACTTGCCTTAAACATCAATAGGTTAATTGATCTAAATAGATTAGCTTAAGTGAATCAGGCTCAAGCCATCGAGCCAAATTAGGTCCTTAGATTAATTGATTCTACATATGGGATTTAATCGATTTGATCAACAATAATTGCATGATCTTAAACTTAATTGACCAAACTCTAATCAACACTTAACTCGATTTGATCAATTACTTACTCGAACTAGATTCATTATGTTCAAATCAAAAATTCTAGATACAATCTAATTACATGACCTAATTTTTGATTTACCCATGACCAATACTCTCATGCACAAACACAAATTTTAAATTCTAAAATCAAATTTCAGATCTAAATTCATTGCATGATAGATAAATTTTAAATCATAAAACTAATTTTTAGATTTTTCATACAAGCATATATCTCATATATGTATATAAATTCAGATCTAAACAAAAATTCAGATCATAATATGATATCATATATCTCATATACAAATTATGAAATATATTAAAACTAATTTTTAGACCTAAATATGCAATCATACATCTTATATATGCATCATAAATCAGGTTAAAATAATTTTTAAATTTATGTATGCATCTATATATTACATATACATGAACTAGAATCCTATCAAGAACAAATTTCAGATCTATGCATGCCTTCACATATCAAATATATGAACTAAAAAATAAATCTAAAATAAATTTTAGATTCAAAGCAATCATCTTTACATCTCATGAATCAAGAAAAATTAGATTTTGAAACTCTTTTCAAAAACATGTAGTCAATTTCATGCATATGAAATCCGTGGCTCTGATACCACTGTTGGAATTTCATGTCGGGATATGCACGTGTGTTTCAAAATTTTTTTTTCTAAATAACACAATAGAATAAAAGATTAAAATATCTTTTAATCTAAATTATGCATGCATAAAATATAGAACATAAGAATCTACTTCATATACTGAAATTGAACACATACTGAATTTTATGCTAAAATTAAATATGTGATCGAATCACATACATATTTCGTAATTTTTTTCTTCAAATTTAGATCTGAAAGAGAATAGATTCTCCCTTAGTTGTGTAGTGCCTGGCCTCTATGGGTATCCACTCAGGATCAGTCTAGAACAGCCCTCTTTAATGTTGATCTTTCTTCTCTAAGAATAATCATCCTATGAATCTGAACAAAACCTGAATGGTGATCAACACTTTGATCATTTTCTTGATCTTTTTCTTCTCTTCTTCTCTTACTCTTCTTCTTTTGATTACGAAGCAACCAAGATCTGAAAATCAGCAAAGAAAAGGGAACGCCCAAGCTCCTCTTGGGTGTGGATATGGAGGATGCCCAACTCCTTTGGGCATTGGATCCAAAGGGGGGAAGAGAAGAAGGCGTGGGGGGATCTTATGGGAGGCATGGGCTACTGAAAATCTGATGTCAAGAGCTTTAGAGAAGGTCCCTTTAAATACATAAAATGTTTGAATCCTATTCAAAATCAAATAGCCCCTTAATGCAAGTCCTACTTGTATTGAGAATCCTTGTAGCCTTAGATATTTGACTCCCTTTAGGAGATCCATTAGGCACCAACTATTGAAATATTTGCACCCACTTTTTCATACACCACATGAGACCTAGGGGATGCCCCATGCTGGTCCCACATGCTCTCTTTTAAGTGGACACATCCAACTTGATCAAATCAAATGGCACCCCATGCAAACAATCAAAAAAATTGATTAAGGATTTAAATCCTTAATTTATATGATCCAAAACCTTAGGCACCTAATAATTGGAGCCCAATGAATCTAATTTATTTAGATTATTAGAAAGTAATTAATTTGAATTAATCTTATCAAATAAGTAATTCAAGTGCAAAAAAAAAATTGGGTTCAACCATCTGCTAACAAAGTTACCCTGAACCCAATAAGATTTCTCTAAATTCAATTGAGACTTCATAAGCCCAATTGCTTATTCTATATCTAATCCCTTTATTGTGTGATCCCATAGATTCAATTTTATCTGATAGTGAGATATCCTATGATCTCTATCATAATGTTATTGAAACTCTTTTTAGTGGATCGGAATAATTTCACTCTAACTCATCAAGGATTGTCAATCCTGAGTAATCCTAGTGAGCTCTCACAATTCACCAGTGACACCTAGCAGTATGTAGTGACAACCCAATAGAACTGAAAAAGAACCTCAAGGTATAGTTCATATGTGATTCAGTCCCTCTATCTTGAATCTCGACTAGATGGTATATCATGAATAAATCATCAAACCTCATTATCAGTCATGTGATGATTCAATTAGCTCACATCCAATTATGATTCTCATAAAAATTCTTTTTCATTAATCACACTGCTATGACCACAGACTCTCGGACTTAGTCTCTTAAATCCTATAGGACCACTCCTATCTATCAAGGTCGATAGATTCTATCTAGATGTGCATCCTACTCCTACAGTGGATCAACTATCGCCAACATCCACTACAAGGTCTCAATGAGGTCATATTTATATATCAGTCAAACTCTAGTAGCTTTACTATAAGCAGTCGTACCATCGCAGGTCAAAAGACCATTCACACAACTACAACATCGAGACAATCACTGACGATTGATTAAAAATTCAAATGATCTCTCGTATAATCATGCTCAGTACTAGTTATTCTCTAACAACTATCCACACTCATCGCTCAATATTTCTGCACTGTAGATCAGAGACTCATCTATCCCGAAAGAAGTGATCTATATATCGATCTATCTGGATCGATCACCATCCTCATGATGATACTATGATCGAGAGTATTTAAGAATTAATTATACATGCCTCTAATTCTCAACATCACGAGAATATGTATCGAAGTAATAATTCCATGGACAATTCAAAGATACAACACTCTTGAATAAAAATTAAACTTATCCTTTTATTGATCAAATCAATGTATTAAGTACAAAATTGTATCCTAGATTTATTACAATGTATCAGCCATATTGGCTTCTAGGACATACATCTAACACAATATTAATAATAGGATCATTTCATAAATTTTTTCAAGCGTTTATATAACATGATTACATAAGTAGAATAGTTTAAAAAAAATACAAGCAATATATAAAGATAGTCCACATGTCATATTAAAAATAAATACATAAATCAACGCCATTGGGGGCATCTGCACCAGTTGTTTCCTATCTCCTTGCACAATCCACACCGTATAATATTTTGGTACTATGCAATGCAATGCAAAATTATTAAAAACAAATGACTCAATAGGAAATTATTTTGATAATATATCTATAAATTAACATTATTTGGGCAAACTTGTCTTCCTTCTAAACAGTCCATCTATTGTTGAAGAAATAAATGTATAACTTATATAAAAAATAAAATTAAAAAAAAAAACCTTTGATGGCCTCTATGGATGAGGGGTGGGGCAGCACATTGGGTAGTCACGAGGGACTATCGAGAGGAGGAGGGAGGGAGGGGGCTAGGAAGGGCTCCAGGGATTGCCGAGAGGGAGGGGAGCCAGGGATCACAAAGAGGAGGGAGGGGCGGCTGTATGCTAGGGAGGAGGAAGGTGGGCGGGCCAAGAGGAGGAGGGAAGGGTGGCGGTACACTGGTGGGGGAGGAAAGGGGGCAGGCTGAGAGGAGGAAGCACCATCGGAGACCGAGAGGGAGGAGGGGGGTTCTCATGTTGGGGAACGAGAGGGAGAGTGAGGGGGGTTTCTTGCACTAAGAGGTTCTCGCGTCGGGGATCGAGAGGGAAAGGGAGGGAGGGTTCTCGTGTCGGGGACCGAGAAGGAGAGGGAGGGTTTAGATCTATTTTTTCTTTTTTCCAAGTGACGAAGAGCGGGGAGGGAGGGATTTAGTCGGGAGGGTTTAGGCTTTTTTTTTCCTATTTAAAGTTCTAAGTCATCCTATGGTAGGGCGACTCTGTAAGTTATCCTACCATAGAGCGGTTCTCTAGTTGCTGACTTCACATTTCACATGACGTGGAAGATGGTGACTCAGCACACAAAGTCGTCCTATGATAGAACGACTTTATTTCGGACAGTATTTTGATAAATATTTTATCAAGAACATTATTTTCATAATTTTTTTTTAAACAAGCATTAATTTGGTAAAAAATTATAATTCAATGTACTTGGGCATTATATTCTACATCAATTTTACTGCACCACATGCAGTGTATTAAGAATTTCTCTTATAATAAAGGTTGGCTCCTAAAAATATGAATGCCTAACAAAGCTATGGATGACTCTTGTAAGCATCAATTACATCTAAGGTGATATTCAAACAAGATTTTTTATCGATTTAATATTAATTTTTAAAAAAAATTATCAAAATAATATCTTTTTAAAATTATTTATCGAAATGCTGTTCGAAATAAAGTCGCCCTATGATAGGGCAACTTTATATGCTGACTCACCGTTCTTACCGCCAGCTAAGGAACAGATGGCATAAGTCATCCTATCGTAGGGCGGCTCTATAAGTCGTCCTATGATAGGGTGATTCTATAAGTGACGGAGAGAGAGGAGGTGATAGAAATCGAGAATCAGTGAGGGAGAGAGGAGAGAGAGGGATGAGTTCAGAAGAGAAAGGAGAGAGTCGCCCTATCATAAGACGGCTCTATAAGTCGCCCTATCATAGTGCGACTATTGAGCTAGCACCCCTCCCCTTTGCATTCTGACTTCTCCGTGGCCATGTGGCAAATAAAATCATCCTATAATAGGGTGATTTTCTGATGGGCAGCATTTTCCAAAATAGTTTGCATGGAATATTATTTTCGTAAATATTTTTAAAATTAATATTATTTTTGTAAAAATGCTCATTCAAACAGAAAAAATTGTGGTCCACAATTGTGGTGATGAGGCCCATTTTGGGTGGTTCAGTCTGCCCGTTATATTGTCGATCAAATGTTTTGAGCAGCTCTCTTTTGTAATTTCATCTCTTAAAAAAATATATATATATATCTGCTCCGTGGCATTGTTATTCAGATGTGCTGTTGCCCTTTATGGGCTTTGTTGCTGTCACTTGTTGGAGTGGGCCGTTTGGGGATTTAAAAATGTCAGTTTCCGCCTTGCCGATGGTTGAACAGCTTCGCAGCTTGTGGTTCTAGACATTCGCCGATGTGTTGCAGAGATGCGTAATGATGCCCTCAATTGCTTGGCTGGTACCTTTTTCGAGGAATTTAGAACCCGCTCCTCTTTTGTCCAGGCTTTAACAAGTACTCTCTCGACCATTATCATTTAATTTTTAGTCCTCCACACATTTATACAAGATTTGCACACACTTACACTAATATTGTACACGCTTATATTAGCTCTTACACAGCAGTTATATTCTCCCAACAATTGTTATATTGTCCTAGGGCACAATTATGTATGTGTGTATGCAGTTATTTGTAACTATGTACATGTTGAAGAATAGGTGTCTATTGCCCCTAGGGACCAAGGATTAGAGAAATTTTGTTCCGGCAGATTTTGGTAGCGAAGATTGCTTTTGGGGTTTGGGGAAAAAAAAAAAGGTTGTACCTTTCTTCTTTTATTTTTTTTTTTTTTTTTTTTTTGCTTTCCATGGTCAACTGGCATCGCAGTTGCACCCATCTGTACGGTCCTACATATTTTCCTGAGCTGATGATGCTTAGATCTGCGACGAGGCTGATGCTTGCTTTTCCATTGATTTATTTTTTATACCTTGCTCTGTCTCATCATTCTGGGCCAATGATGTTCGTGAATTTTACAATAAGGGTTTGGAAAAAAATGGCCAATTTATTAGCATGAGTGCTTCTTTTTCTGTTGCTTTTTCAAGCAGATCTCCGAAGAAGAGTGCAACACCCTATCCCGGTGGATCGGACAAAGTTCTAAGCCTGGTCCTTTTGACTGGCCCAGATAACAGAACCAACACATCAGGAGATGGCCCAAAAGGGCAGCATGGCTTTTAAAGCATGACCAATTTAAAAAAATCTTTTGGCCAACATGTGCTGGGAAGAGGGATGGGTCGGATTAGGACTCATCTTCCTCCTCTACTAGAAGCCGAGTTTGAGGAGGATTTTGATGCCTGGAGACCACCCAAATTTGGATTATAATCCTATTTAAATCCATTCTGAGCCCCCTTCTACGCCGACTTCAACCCCCACCATGGACCATCACCGGAAGAAATTCATTTTCCTCTTCTTCGTCTTTTGAGAGTTTCCACAGCATTCACTGGAATCGCATCCAATCGTCACTGGAAATAAGGTAAAATTTCTTCTCACTATCTTCTCCCTCAGCCACCAAAATTTAGTTTCCAACTGACTATCATCAGAATTTCTTTGAAAAAATCCGGGCTTAGTTTTCTATTATTTTCCGTCCATTTTCTCTAATTTTTCGACACTGATTGTCGCCGCCGAGTGCTAGCTGAGGTGCCTTCCACTGCACCATCGTGGCCAATGTTGGCAGCAACAGCCACCGCCACTGGCAAATGCTGCAACATTCCCGTAAGAAGGGGAAATTAGAATCCCCTATTCCACCAAAGAAAAGAAAAGAAAAGAAAAGAAAAGAAAAGAGAAGAAAAAAAAAAAAAAAAAAAAAAAAAAAAAAAAAAGAAGAAGAAGAAGAAGAAGAAGAAGAAGAAGAAGAAGAAGAAGAAGAAGAAGTAGAGTGAGTTTCTCTCTCTTCTCTCCCTCCTCTCTTTTCTCACTTTCTCTCTAATCTTTCTTTAGAAAATTCCTCTCTCTACTTTCTCTTTCCAAATTGTTTTTGTCCCTATGGTGTTATTTAATCCAACAATTGATTTGACTGACCCTAATGAAGAGGGGTCCCAACCCATGGCTGACGAATAATGTTTAGCTTCTACCTTAATCACTGTCGAACACTATTAGATTTGATCATCTTTAATTTCTATTGAACCACTATATTCTAGCTAGGTCTTTGATCAAATGTAGTTGTTTCGATTGGGTCAACATATATCATAGAGCATTATCGCCTAGTCAGTCCTATCACTTTAAATCCAAATTGATCCTAATAGAGAAACTTCAAACCATCCTATTGATTGGCCAATATATCCATACCATCTAAGTCTTTATCGAGCGTGATAAGATCTATGAGTCATTAAAAATCTTAAGTAATCTTGATTAGATGAAGCTACTTGATCAAATTGACCCATAATAGTATCACCAGCCTCCACTTTAGCTCTTGTTGAATACTACTAGATTTGATCACCCTTGAACTCTATTAAATCACCTATATCTTGGTCAAATAATGATTAGATAAAATCATTTTGATTGGATCGATCAAGATGTCGGATGCAACCACTTTGTCAGCCCTATGAGGGTGTCCGAATTTAGGATTTTTATTTTTAATTAGTTATGACTTAATATTGATACAAGAATATATTTGAGTAATAGATTTAAAAGTCCCTCTCAGCATTGATGAATCTATCCATTCGTTGCTTCTACATAGATAATAATGAATTATCTTTTTGAGATATTTTATTTAAATAATTTTATTTTTAAAAGTAGATAGTTTAGTTATTAATTTACATATAATTTATGAAATTATATTTCGATTGGAGAGTAAATTTATAATTTTAAGATTTTTAAAAAATTATGATTTATTAGTTTATTATGAAATATACATATATTGACTTGAATTATGATATATATGTTATTTTGTAAAAATATTTTTATATACATCGGATTTGAGCTCTCGGTCTAACTATATTCAGAACCCTGTTAATGGAGGTTATATATTGGTTCTCTAGACTCTACCAATAGGGGGGTTATGCATGGGTATTCTGGATCCTACCAATAGGAGTTGTGTATTGGTATTTTGATTACTATTGTATTCATTATTTCTATTCGAGCCCCACCATAGAGTATAAGTATGATCATAGCTAAAGGATAATAAGTTATATGTGATTTGTTTCAAATTAGATTTTTGGTGATATATGTATATGAATATTTGAAAGAATTTGATTTGCATAAATGAGCATGAAATATATTTCTATATTTATTCATGATATTTATTTATATATATATATATTTTATAATAATATCTAAAATATCAAATTAAGATATTCATTATTTACTAGACTATCGAGCTTATTATCTCTTTTTTCTTTTTAGTTTCAGATACTTAGTTTGAGACATAGGTATTGCTTGGGAGTAAGATTAGAAGCGAAATTTGATAGTATCGATAAAATTGGATTAAGATCTATTATTGTTATTATTACAAAAATTTTAATTGAGAATTGTTTGATGTAAGACTTCTAAATTTTGCTTATTAGTCGAATTGGTTAATTAATTGATTGAATTTAGATTTTTAGTTATCTAAATTAATTTTATTATGATGCATTGATATCGTGCTTTGAATGTCTTATATTTTTGTGAAGAGAGTTCTTCATGGGTATGTGACAGTTGCTACAACTCTTGGTTCACAATCTCAAATTGGGGCATGACAATCAAGACTCATCTTCCTCAACTAGAAGTCGAGTTTGAGGAGGATTTTGATGCTTGAAGACCTTCCAAACTTTGATTCTAATCCTTCTTAAATCCATTTTGAGTCCCCTTTCCACACTGATTTCAATCCCCTCTGCCAAACATCTGAGAGTTTCCACAGAGTTTGTCAAAATCACATCCAATCATCTCCGAAAATAAGATAAAAATCCTTCTCATTGTGCTCCCTCTTCCTTGTCCACAAAGCTTGGTTTCTGGCCATCTATTGCTGGAATTTCTTTAAAAAAACTTGGGCTCTATTTTATGTTATTTTCTATCCATATCTTTTGATTTTCCAGCATCGATTGTCACTGCCTAGCATTGGTCGAGGTGCCTTCCACTGCACCATTATGGCTAGCATTAGCGGCAACAACCACCGCCACCAGGCTACTGCATTTCGAGATGAAAGGGAAATTAAAATCCCTTATTCCATCAAGAATGGAAAAAGAAAGAACAAAGAGAGAAGAAGAAAAAGAAAGAAAAAGAAAAAGAAGAAAGAGAGAGAGTCTCTCTCTTCCCTAATTTCTCTCCCTTAAAAATTTTTCTCTCCACTTTCTCTCTACTTTCTCTCTCTAAATTGTTTTTATCTCCCTAATGTTATTTGATCCAGCAATGGCCTTCTTTTAATAATTTGACAGACCTTAATGAAGAGAGGTCTCCATCCATGGCCTCCGGACAATGTGTCAGCCTCGGCCTTAGTTATTATCGAACACTATTAAATTTAATCATCTTCAATTTCTACTAAACTACTTATACTCTAGCCAAATCTTTGAACAAATATAGTTGCTTTGATTAGATCGATATATGTCATCGGACATTACTGCATAGTTAGCGTTCTTGCTTTAAATTTGAATTGATCTCAATAGAGGAAATTTGAGCCATCCTATTAATCGGTCGGCATGTTCACACTATCTAAGTCTTTGTCAAGTATTACAAAATCTAGTTCTTATTAATCTCTATTGAGTCATTATATTTTAAGTGATCAGATAAAGCTAGTTAATTAAATTGATCCCTAGTGGTATCGCTAGCCTCCCCTTTAGTTCTTGTCAGACACTATTAAATTTGTTCACTCTCAATCTCTTTTGAATCATCTGTATCCTAATCTAACCATGATTATGTGTGTATATGAATATTTGAAAGAATTTGATTTGATTAAATAACCATGAAATATATTTCTATATTTATTCATGATATTTGTTTTGAATATATATCTTATAATAATATTTGAAATATCTATCATTACTTATTAGGCTACTGAGCTTATTACCTCTTTTTTTCTTTTTTGTTTTAGATACGTAATTAGAAATATGAATATTGCTTAAGAGTGAGATTAGAAACAAGATTTGACAATATCAACAAAATTGAATTGAGATCTACTATTATTATTATTATTGAATTTTTAGTTGAGAATTGTTTGATGTAAGATTTTAAATTTGATTATTAATCAGATTGGTTAATTAATTAATTTTTAATTATTTAAATTAATCTCATTATGATGCATTAATATTATGTTTGTAATAGTTTCTATTTTTGTGGAAAGAGTTCTCCATAAATATGCAGTAGTTACTGTGACCTTTGACTCATAGTCTTAGATCCGAGATGTGACAAAGTGATAAGCTTGCTAGTTAATAAAATTTTAATGATTGCAAAATTAGATCTTTCAAGTTATAACTTTTGGCATACGGTCACCATACTGCATATTTTAAAATAACCTTATAACTTAAATAATGCTCAGATTTAGCCCTTTTTTTTCCCTTCAACACTCACCCAACATCATATGTTCTATATATAATATATCATAATATATTGTAGTATTCTACTTCATTTTTTCCAATGTTATAACAATCTAGTATATAATATGTACGGTCACCATGACGCATATTTTAAATAGCCTGATAACTTAAATAACGGTCACATGTTATATTTGACATTGCAGTCCAATATTACAATAAATTATAGCATCATTGTATCAATTTTTATCCGTCATATTCCATGTCATTTTAATGTAACATTCTGCTACATAAATGCTAACTTAAAAATTAGTATTTTAATGTGAAATAGTATAATATTTTATTATAGATAATAATATAAAAAATAATATATCACCTTCTGGAATAACTTTTAACATTCCTATGCCACACATCACCAAAAATATTGCACATCAATGTGTTAATATTATACTATCTTAAACAATATTAAGTGATAATTAATAGCATAATGTAATTTTTTATTATATTTAATAGTATAAATATAATTAATCCAGTACTCCAAAATTATAATATTATTATACCACCATTCATCTGCTGTGTATTTGATGTCATATTTTAGTATTGTATTATAGCTACGCAAATATTACTCAAAATTAATGAAGTAATATGACATTTAACTATAGTTAATGATCACTATAATTCATCATCTCTGAAAATTATCCAAATATATTCTCCAATACAATGAACCAGATTGAAAGGGCAAAACCTTTCTAGCTTCTTGAAAAGCCAACCTTATCGCCAAATAGCTACCAAACAACATCTGCATCCAAACGCTCAATCCTGCTGCAATCATTACATGGGATAACATTATTTTTCCACACTTCATCCCAAAAAAAAAAAAAAATCTTCATCCTCCACGGCAAGCAAAGCACATACCCGCTTAACCTCGTATAAACTACGCCAGCAATAACTTTCCGTTACTCCTATTATCTTAAAAAAAAAAAAAACTTTCGGATGCTCTCCCTTTCGCCTATAATGCTTTCAAGAGTGGTTTAGACGTATAATATGATATATCATGCTTACATCAGCTACAGTTAATCAAAAAATTATATCCTATACGGTGTGCACAACATAACCATGTACACTACCGACCACAGCCGCTTGCCCTTATAGTGTTGCCCCGAAATAAAAACTTGATGAATAAGACTTTAGAAATTAATGACTGTAATTGGCAGCATGCAGAGCCATATGGTGTACACCATATAGGATATAATTTCTCCAATTCCAGGCACTGTATTAGGCCCTCACAAGCACTTCCGTAACAAGAGGTAAAGATAAATCAGAGGCTAAGGTAAAATTCAGCAGCCTAGGAGTCCATATTGACTAATGGCATCACCAACAACACAGGCCCAATCATAAAAATAGGATATTTCTAAAACTGCTTGTTCTCAAGTCTTCTACAGGACCACAGGCAAAAGATTTCTCCCACTGGAAATCTTCCAAATTGTTAATGCATCAATCTAATAGAGTTATCATGCTGTCCTTATCTTTTGATACAAAGTGGCAATTAGGCAAAGAGGGGCAAGAATTGCACTGGATTTTTTAAACAAGAATTAACTCTTAATTTCCACACTGGACTGTCCTGTTGCCTTCAAAGATTGGGTATAAACAAGGACAAAAAAAAGGGGAAGTAAAAAATTGTTGAGGTAACAAACCACCTGGTGATTGAAGCTTTCTATTCATCAGCTCTCCATTGCAGCTGATATTTGTCGCCTATTAATGATAAAAACTGATACGGACAAAGAGATAGTCACACGCTTGTAGGAATCAAACTGGTCATTACAGAAGCTTGAGAATTTCTATAGACAACTAATAATTAATTAGAGTACTTGGAGCTTCCGGAAACAATAAAATTTTCACAACCCTTCAAGACTTGAGAGAATTATGTAAAATTGGACCAAAATTTTGCATCACAAGGAGCAAAATTATAAAATATCACAGCACTTGTAAGAGCTACCAGATGATGATTCAGATCAATTGATTTTGTCCAGAACCCTTATCAAACATTGCTCTAACCACCAACGGCTTTGGAGCTCAGCTCAAAGTTGTTTTGACTTCTTAGCTGCAAGGTGATTGCCGGTACACATGTATGAGAACACAAACTATGCAGACATGGATCACCTTACAAGTGCACCAGGTTTGGCTTGTGGACCATATGGTCAGCCATAACATTGTGCCTCCGAGAAGGAACAGGCTACCATCTCAGTTACATCAAATGAAGATCTGTCCGGATGCCTTATTTCTAGTGTCAGTGGGTAGGGTTTACCAATAAGAAGGCTACATAAATACTATTTTAACAGCACAAAGTCCAAATGGCAAGACAAAAACAGCTTCAAAGCCATATAGCTTCCAAGCCTACCAACAGAGAGACTATGTACAAAAAGGAAAAAAGAAACCATGTTTTTCTCCTCCTTACCCGATCATGAATGAATGTAGTTGCAGGATGCTCCTTTCTTGCAGTGCCCATTCTCATGGAATCTGCATATTCCTCTCTGCCCTCTTGAAGGAGGTCGAGATGACCCTCCCCCACCACTAGACTGAATCCTATTCCACATAGGCCTCCCAGCAGAATGCCCTGAGTCGCTGCCACCCTGACCAGAATGCCTATCTCCAGCTTGTGCTTGAGGAGTGTTCCAGCTGTTCATGTCTCCACCTGATGGATCCCACGTCAGATTCATGTTTCCTTGTCCTGATCGCCAAGTAGACAAGTTTGTATCCATATTTCCTTGTGTTGGTGCTCCCCAGCTAGCATTCTGGTTTGCATTTCCTGATGGCGGTGTTACCAATCCTGGATTTGGGTTCGTATTGCTCTGTGGGAACGTGCCCCAACCAGGATTTACTGTCATACTTCCCTGCACCTGTGCCCCCCAGGCAGTACCAGGGCTTGGGTTTCCCTGAAATGGTGTTCCCCAAGCTGGATTTGCATTTGTATTTCCCGGTGCTGCTGGTACCCAACCTGCATTCACAACCATATTTGCCTGAGGTGGTGCCCCAAAACCCATGTTCAAATTTGCAAACCCTTGAGCTGGTGTTCCCTGAGAGACGTTCATATTGCTCTGAGCAATCAATCCCCAGCCCATGTTCATGTTGCTTTGTATTGTTGTTGCCCAGTTCATATTTGCATTTCCCTGTGATCCTGGACCCATGTTTGGATTTTGTGGGGCTACTCCCCAGAAAGTGTTCTGAACATGGGCTACAGCACTGAGGCCTGCATTTGATGATTGAGCAGGTTCAACAGATGCACTTGCCTCACACTGAGAAGATGCCAAAGGCTTAGAACCATCTGACAAGACAAAATGAACATTTTGACTGTCACCAAAGGTAGAATTGGCACCACCACTCCATTCAGAAGAAATCATTTTAATTGCTGGAGCATGCATCAAATGCTCGATGCACTTCCCATCCGATGGTATTCGCAAATTATGAGAATTGATGCACTCAGGAGCTGCGAGGCTTGGCTCTGGCCTTGGGGATTGATTTTGTTCTGATCTATTCTCAGCAGATGGGGGATTGGGACACGAGCTGTCAGGCTTTTGTTTTGGGGCGGAATAAGATGCCCAGCCTAGAGATTCAGACCCTAAATTAGGGCCTGAAGAAATTTCTGATTGCGGAGCTGATTCAGGCTCCAATGCATCAGATTCAGTGATCAGATTCGTATCACGTGCATCAACAACAGAACAAGGATCTGATCCCCTGCCATCTACCAATGACTTTCCAGTTTTATCAGCAAAGCTGTCATGTGCTTCAGCCCACTTTTTGCCAAGACCATGTTGACCTTGCCAGACTACACGACGGTCCTGCCTGTCATTCAACTGGGAAGGGACTGTCTCACTGCATTCAGAAGATAAAACATCACCTGATACCTGCTCGCTTCCTGAAGCTGGACATGTGTAATCACTCTGTGGGCACTGGTTCTTGTCCAAGCCACCAGAAAGCTGCGTATCAGTACTTGGAGGAATGACTTCATCCCCATAAGGCAATTCAAGAGATGGTAGGTTTTCCAAAGTCATCGATGACTCATGTGCAGAAGGCTTTTTCTGATGACTGGATATCTGAAATTTTCCCCTATTAACTGCCTTATCTGAAAGTTGGGAAGACCCCATGGTGTCTACCACTTCAGCTGTATTTGGCATTGAGGCCATTGCAGCAGGATGAGGATTACCACCATCTGCAGTGACAGTTTGCTTAAGCATATCAGTTACAGCACTTGAACCCGATGGCCCAACAGAATCTGACATAGTAGTTTTACTAGACATACCACTTGAAGAGGAAGACTGGTGTGCTTCATTGCTACTTGGAGTGGTACCCCTGCCAGAGATCATGGGTTGAACAGAAGCACTTGAAGGGAGAGAGTTGTTTAAAGCACCTTGCTCACATGTCGAGTCTCTGCTGCCCAACTGTGGTGCTGTAGGAAGATTAAATGAATCATTTTTCCATTGATTTGAAAATTCACTTGTTTGGACCTGAGACATATCTTCAGAAGACTGGTGACTTGAAGAACTCCATTGAGGATGTGGCTTGTCATAAACCTGACTCGTAGGGTGTGACCCCATGGGTTTGTTTGAACCCCAATTACTTCCATGGTCCTGAATTCCATTCCATCTACCAGAATTTCCTCCTCGACTGCCACTACTTTGATGGGATAGTGGTTGATAAGGACTCCCAGTAAATGATGCTGCCGTTCTTGCACCATTCCAACCTTGCATTTGCCCTGGCCCGGCATTCATACCCTTTGATGATCCCTGGTCTCTCGAAGAGGTTCCAAAACCTCCCTCGTTAGGATTGATAACTTCTGTCTTTGGTGCAGACCAAGCAGATGGCCGAGTAACAAACCTATCAGCTTTTGCCGCCTCATTTATACCAGGGGTAGATAAATTAGCATCATTCCGACTGGCTTTCCAATTTGCTACATTCTGCTTGTCGTCCGTTAAACTATTATGTGCAGGTTCACACTGTGGTAAGTCATTTCGGAACTTCCCACTCAGTGCATCAGTCAACAAAATAGAGTCTTCTTGCTTCTCAAAAGTTTTCCAAATCCTCAAGTTGGTAGGGAAGTATCCAGTCGTACTCCACTTTCGCAACTGCACCATCGAAAAGGGGCCTTGGATTTTCCCAGATGGATCGTGATAGTGCCAGATCTTCTCAGACTCACTTGCATTAGATGGTACTGCAACACCAGTTGATAGAAATGCTGTTGGAGTTCCTGGTTGAACACCAGATGACTGTCCAGGTCTTAAACCGTGCTGGTTATTATCCCAAGCACCAGTTTCCAAACCAGTTGCATTTGTTGGAGTTTTTGGGGGTTCCCAACTTCTTGTCTGGTGCACATCATTTCCTTGTTTCCAAGATGACTCATTTGTTATACCAACCCTACTAGCAGATTTATTAGATGCACCTTCAGTCAGTATACTTCTACTTGACTCCCCAATGTTTGAATTTTTTCGTGAATCATTCCAGTTATCACCAGAAATGGAAATTCCTCTTCCAGGAGAAGTTAGTTCCTTTCCTTTCCTAAGGAAGGCAGAGGCCCTCGATCTACTGTAGTGATCTGCATGCACTGCAAGCAATTTATCATAAGAATTATAAAATGAAAACAACACAGGCAAAGCATAAAGGTTACACAAATAAGACAGTCAAAATTTCAAATTGAAATATACCGTGTCTTTTACTATCTGGTTCTTCCTCTTCCTCAGCTGTTTCATAATCTGGACTCATATGTGGGTCAGCATGTATTTCAGGAACTTCATTTAGCCGACGATTACGATCTTCAGGCATATTCAGAAGCCGCAGTTTTTCCACACATTCTCTTAGTGTAAGTCACAGTTAAGGAGTGCTTAAACATTCGTTTGTTATGTTCTTTCAGTGTTAAAAATCAAACATGTTCAATATACACAATGGGCTACATACAAAAGAATTATGAAAAACTAGTTCTTTTGCCAGAAACTAGAATTTATGTGGCATAAAGAAGCAGAATAACATTTAATAAAAGTCTGCCTTGCTAGAGGTACCATGTCCCAGCAAATATATTCACAAAAGCACCAAAGTATATCAACTTTGGCTCCTTGACACATGGAGGTATTAGGAGTTACATTATCAATGATCAATCTTTCCCAAACGACTAATATTATTGATTTCTTGACTATATGTTTCTGTGACAGACATGAAAGAAAAATCATGCACATGACTTTGTCATATGCATAGTACATCCAACTTAAAGGACCATCAAGTTTAACAGAAATGGTATAGTATTCACATATATAATGATAACAATGGCCAATAATTTACTAGTGAAGAGTATGGCTAAACTAAAGAAAGGGCTCAGAGAAATACATGCCAGTTTTGAAAAGCTTTACATAATAGTTTCCAAATCCTTTGGTCTGAAAATTGTCTGGATCGGATTTGGATGACTCATGCAGTTTAGTCATGAACAATTTCCAGTACTCATTGGTTTGTGAATCTTAAACATTATTACATTAAAGAACATGCAAAAGATTCTTCTGAATGCTGAAATATCCCTTCTCCCAATCTTTTGTTGGAAACTTAGAGCCTCATTGAATCATCCGATCGTGGATCATGGCAATGCTCACAATTGCTGCTTGAACTTCCTTTAAAAATGGGCCATGTTACTTAAAGTAGCAGACATAAGGTCATCCTTCAATGAAATGACATGAGGATAGATTCCAACCTGAATGTTAAGCCAATATATAATAAACAAGAGCACGCTTTTGGCTAATAATATATAAAAGCATGCTAAGTTTAGCCTAAATATTGACTTTTAATGCATTATGCATAGATATATTTTTAGCTAACTATGAATCAGCAGTCTTTTATCAGGGAAAAAAAATTCTGAATAGAACTTTGATTTCATCACTCTACTGATTAGCAATATCATGTGCCTGTTACATGCCAGATTTAACTCTGCACACACCCTTTTATGGCAGCACTAAAAGTCATTGAAGGAAGCAGCTGGTCATATTCCAGCAGTCCCACCAACAGATGTAGCATCAACGATAACAATATATCATCACCTGAAGCACTTTATTTTTCATTACTTTCATAGATCATTATTTAAGAGTAAAAAATCACACAAAATGTTTTGCATTGAAATCTTGATAATGCATGATGAAGACTAGTAAAATTTTACTAAGTCGGATCTCCATGCTCACAATGGGAAATAGCTTACTCCACAAAACTTTGAGATTCAATCAGAACAATAATAAAATTGTATGTTACTTAAATTTCCACAAACTGTGAGAAACATAGAGAATGAAGAGTAGCCAGAACGGAATCTACTCAAGAAATCTGGTATGTGATGTATGTCTAAGATAAAGATTTCTAAAAGCAATGAAGGAATGCAGCTTGTGAAAAATGAAGTTGGAAGCAACTTAGAAGATGCGCAAATGAAAATAAAGAAGAGCAGTGGCCATGAGGGGCAGAAACCAAAAGTGGATGGCCCACAAGGAATACATATGTTGAGGCCTGACCTTTTCTACTTGGTCCCTGGACAAATCTTCATCTCTACCTGTGCCTTAAATCACTTTTCCTCCTCTAACTATTTTAGTATAATTCAAATGGCACACTGCCCAAGCAATCGCACCAAAAACTCAAAATGGTGGAACGACACCACACATGGATAGGTAGGAATGAACATCAGTTTCATTGCCTGATTACAAATTCCCGTGAGGACCATCAGAAAATGTGCTTTATCCACCTGAAAAGTGTGAGAAGAGTGAATGGGAGGGCAAGGGAGGAGGAGGAGGAAAGGGGGGGTGTGGGGAGGAGGGGAGATGATTTTAATTTTGTTTAGGCATGGCAGCATGCAAATGCAACAGCACAATTCTGGAGAGATGCCTGCCCACATAAATGCATCAAAAGCATATGCATGCATACACAAACCCACCACCCATACACTCACATATTAGCTTGTACACCCTAGAGAATAGAGATAGGAAGCCATCGTGTAAATGCATAACTATTGTCAATAAAAGGTCAATCAGTACATAAAACTCCTTCAGGATGCTGTGGGCATATGTTTGACAGGCACAAAATAGCTGATCAAGCCAGTATTCTTATGAACATAAAAATAAATGGAAATATCAACCACTCGAATAACCAGCATAACATGACAAAGTTAATATAAAATTACAAATAATACCATTTGGCATTTTAGGGCGAAAGGATATTCTTTACTACGACCCTTTTCACTTGCACGATCACGAAGATGAGCAAGTCGTAACTTCTCGCTTTCCAACCACTGCATGATAATTTCAGGCATTCAAGTAAAGAAAGCATCCTATAATACTGTTAACTTCTCCATAAAAGTAAATATATATTAATGGTATTAATACTCACATCATTGACCCGGACAGCCTGTAAAGCCCGAGCTTTCTCCTGAACCTCTCCCTATGAACATTGAAATGGAAGCCCTTTCAGGTATTTTCTTGAAATTAGATCAAGCTCAGGTGTAAGAGTAGGAGTTAAAAATAGTATACCACAGTCAGTCGACTGATAAATCCACATTTTATGCTTTGCCTTAGGCGTTTACATTCCTCCTAGAACAGCATAGTAGCCAGTTAGAGAAAAGGACAATTTAGAAGCATCTTTTACAATACAAGAAGATTTTAATATCTTGAGAATCCTAAAATATTCTGACGTTACTAATGTCATGGCAGCATAAAATAGAGAAACACAAAGATACCTATACCTATGCCTATATCTATATCTATATCTATATATATATATATGTATATATATATATATACATATATATATATATATGTATATATATATATATACATATATATATATATATATGTATATATATATATATACATATATATATATATATATGTATATATATATATACATATATATATATATATATGTATATATATATATATACATATATATATATATATATGTATATATATATATATATCCACTGGTCTGTACTCATCCATAGCCCATAACAATAGGCATGGACCCCTCTTTCATAAAATCAGCCCAAGCACACTATCAGCATGTTACATCATGGTATAGTCGCTTACAGGCATTGGTGTGTCACATGATACCTTTGGAATGTGTATCAAGGCAAAGCACTCAACAACAAGGAAAAGCAGCAAGAAGTATTATCACAAAATTAATTAACAAATATTGCAGTCAAAGCAGCATGCCTCGGATAGCATAACATGAACATCAGGGCATCACCCAGTACATATTGAATCAGAGAATTATAATGACAAATGAAAACATTCTATATCTATAATATCTGTTCAATTGGTCTATGCCTTCATATGTTACTTGTCAAATTACAATACCTTGTGGACTTTATATAGTGGTTCAATTAAGTAGACATGATTTTTGTCACATTACTTATGGGTTTATGGTCATGGAAACAAAATTCATGACACATATATGCAACAGTCAGTACTCCATTAGAGTTGACTATATTTCAACTTTCAATTTTTTTACTTGTTCCTATTTATATTTTTTGAAAACATTCAGAAAGAATCTCACAGCCCACAATTCAATCTACAAACCAGTCAGATCTGACCCCTCTCTATCAAGGTTTGCTACATCAGTATCAGCCCCAAACCGATGCCAACCTAGTACAGGGCCAATTAGACATACCGAGTGTCGGTAGATCCCCTATACCACGTATCGGTATCGAACCATGATGGCATAGAATGCCTTGTACTACCCGGTTTGATACGGTATGGCAATCCTTGCCCTCTATGATTTAAAACTAAATCACAATATTGAAAGGCAGGAGTTTGCATGTTTGCAACATATACACATAAAAGAACCTCAAAACATGTTCACTTGTAGGTCTATAAACTAGGAATAAAGTATAGTGAGATGAACCATTAAAACCTTATAGTCAAATAGAAAGAAGAAAGCGTACAGAAAATATAATGGTAAGAGAAACTAAATAGGGTAACAAAAGCATCTGATCCACGAATATTAACAATTATTCACCTCAGTGAACTCCTGATTTGAAATGATATCAATGGTTATTAGCTCCGTCTTGTCTAAATTTAGTATCTCCAGCATTACATCTGTTGTCTTCTTTCCACTTTTATATTTATCTGCTGCTTTGCATGTCCCTGAATAAGAGAAGGTGGATATTTTAAATCTTAAAAGATCACAGTGCTCAATTGTTGTCCATACTATTTGAAAGGAAAAAATCAAAAAGAATTAGTAACAACTGTATCTACCTTTAACTTGCACCAGGCGATATACATCTTGTCTTTGACCAACACCACAAATCCGTATTCTAACAAATGATCCAATGACCTTCTCATTGAATGTATCAATATCATCAAGCAAATCTTCCATCAGGTTGCGACGCAAGTATATTAATCTGATGTTGTGAACATCAATTGCAGCAAAATCATCAAGATTGGTCTGTGGTTCTTTTCCTTCAACCTTTCTACGTGATTTCCGTCTATTATCAGAAGTTGTCATAATTGAGGCATCACTATTTCCTTCAACATCCATTGGGTCAGGATCTACGACTCCTCCTTGATTGTCATCTGTGTCAAGTGGTGAAGCCTCTTTCATCAGAAAATGTGATTCAAGAAGTTTAAGCATTTCAAAATGTCCCACACGTGACTTGCCAAATAGATTTTCAAGCCTTGAATCACAAATAATTTGGCTTTTTCTGCGACGATCACGAAGATTGTTTCGTTTTATATATTCAAGTAAAAGTGCCTGAACATCAAATTGGGATAGCTCAGATATATCACCATCCTTCATGTGTGCCACAAATTCTAACAGCTCATCTGAAGCCCAACTAATGTCCTTGCAGGTAGATGTCCCTGTATTTTCAGGTTCTTTCGCTAAGCCCTCCTTGTTAGTGGTTTTCCGAGATCCCTTTTTCCCCTTCTTCTTTGCAAAGATGCTTTCTTCATTCTTCCTAGGAGAAATTCTTTCTTCAGGGTGCCCAGAAGAGCTGTCGGAACTAGCTTGTTGGTCATTTTTAGCATCACAAAGATCGTCAGTGGACTCCACATTGCGAGAGATTAAACTAGAATCCTTCTGTGGAGTTCTAGCTCTCTTCAGTTCTTCTAATGTCAAGGACAACTTTCCTTTCAGATCTAACCAATAGTCCTTGAACAAGAATTCCCAGCTGCTTCTATCATCAAAATCTACTCCATCCTGGATAAGAAATTCATGCAAACAAAAGAACAGGATAAGTCACAAGATACTAAAGAATCACGAGACTAGCAAGCATCAACTAGTTTTGCTACATGATATAACATAATATATCTATTAGCACAAACATCGTCTTTTACCATAATAATCTGATAACAAATTATACCCAAAAGAATAAACAATCTGATAACAAATTATACCCAAAAGTATGCTGATAATACAAGCCACATCCATACAAAGCACAGTTCAAGAATTTATTTTTAGTTCTGACAAGGGGCATATGTTTTCCATTTATCACTAGTTACCAGAAATGGATTTACACTCAACTAAATATCCAGAGACATCTATAACAACCACTTTGCATCTTCCTTCTATTTCCTGTTCTCTATTTTTGAACAATTGAGATACTCCAGAACTATTCTAACTCTGAAACACAATGAACTGTGCTTTTGGGAAAGTGAATTTGCTCTTTCCATGAGGCGGGCTGTGCAGAGGATGAGTAATAACTATGTAAAATGAGAATTTACAGAATCTTAGTGTCCAAAAACAGAAGAACAATGTCACATGAGGCAGGTTGTGCAGAGGACAAGCAATAACAATGTCAAATGAGAAATTACAGAAACCTAGTATCTAAAAACAGAAGAATATAGTCCAATGAATACAATATCAATAGAACAACATTAAAAGAATAGAAAAAAGTAATATTTTAAAAGTTTCTGATGAATCTACAATAAGTTTTCAGAAGAGAACATCAGTGGAACAGCCTAAATAAAATCAAAGACTGAAGCATTGGGTATTATATCATGACCATCAAGGACTACTTTTGAATGATTTGAAGTAACAAGCGGACCTGCTTTCAGCATCCACAGATGAGTTTTGACCCATCTAAACACCATGGGAGCAGCTAGCAGTTTATAGGAATAAGCTTTCTTGTCATGCAAAGAAAATATAGGAGAACAATTCATATTTTTTAGTCAAATTTGTCAGTTAAATGCATCTTAACAAATCCAAATTTTCACAACATCTTGAGAAACATTATATTTGCCAACCATCCACAAACTTCTGGGCTAACACGTTTTTCTGATAATTTTTAAATGCAAAAAAAAAGGAGATTTTAATAACTATTAACAACAAATTTGGCAAAATGCAAGCCAGATCATAGCTATTCACTTCCTGGGTTGAGTCAATTTACATAAAGGAAAACCTGTACAAAAGCTTCTAATACTTTTCGAATGCAATGACATTGATTTTGAAAATATAAGCATAAAATAAGTTGAAGAAAGCAAACCTTTTTCTCATTTCCATGCTCATTTGTTTCTATGAGCATCACGGTGCTCATGCATGTTTCACAGAAGCCTTTAGTTCCCCTGACACATATAAATCTAGCTTCTCTGATGCATCCTTTACATAAAGAATACGTACACGTATAGCAGATGTAATGTGAGGATTTTTCACAGATGTTACAAATATGCCAACCTGATCACAATTGAGAAAATCCCAATGTTAGGAAGGTTGCTATGCCAAGGTAAGATATTACTAATGAAACAAAGTAATGATTTATATCAAACAAGAGAATGGAATATAATGAAATAAATATATAAAATGCAAAATCAAGGCGGTCCAATACAGCATTTATATTGTTACAATGGAAATATTCAACAAGAAAGCAAATGTATTTGAACATCAAGACAAAAACATGAATATTATAAATTGATAGCAAAAGAAGAAAAAGTAAATTTGTAAGAAATAATCAGCCAAATAAAATAGCTGGAGTCTTCCACGTAGGATTCCCCTTCTGCCTTTTACTCATTCACATGCTCTCAATTTATTGCTTTTTTTTTTTTTGCCTTTTCTTTTTCTAACTACCAACTTAATTAACAAATTATTTTCATTAAAATAGGTTTCTGACATTTCATTTAGCATTTCTAGTTGTTCTACATAATTTATTTTTCACATGTCATTATATTTCAAAAAAATCACTGGAACTTAATAGCCACCACTACATTAATCATTTGAATTTACCTTGCACGGAAGTCCAACATAAAATACAAGCCGAGCGAGGATATCGACATGATGTACCCTTACACTAAAGCTCATTATATCTATCGAGGACCAATACTTATCTTTCTTAATTTCAGATGTCAGTGCCATGACTTGTAACTTCATATTGTCATTTTTTATTTAAATGATCTATTTCACAACACTGCAAGGAAAGATTGCTGCCTCTAACTTCATATCACATAGATATAAAGATATTACATCAACTATTCCTATGAAGCATTTCTTACACTCATTCGTGCCTAGTGTCTCATGCATAAAGATGCATAAAGAGCAGTCTTACACAACAAGGTCATGCAAGTTATATATTTGATTCCCTCATTCTAATATATTAAAAATTGTTTCTAATATGCCATTAATTGTAACAGAAATTAAGAAATATTGACCATAATTCGAACTAACAACAGATTATCTTAAATTGTTTCATCAGTTTGAGATTTAAACTTATATGATAACCTTGGTCTTTTGATTTAAGTCCTATAAGTGTCATGTCTGCCCAATAGTTAAATGTACACTTAGGGCCTGTTTGGATATCAACATAGGATGATCACAAATAATCCTTTTGCAGTTAGCAATGGGAATAGCTCAATAGAGAAATCTTACAGCTCCTAAATCCCTATATATTTGGGAAAATGGAAACCATCTTTCCAGAGGGGAATCTCTTATCGCAAAAAACCAGCAACTGCAATCTTTCAGCATGCTCCCTTAGCCAACCAGACTGCTCTTTCCTTCAACTCTTTGAGATGATGACCACGGTCACTTAACTTTATGGAAGATAAGATATTCAGGCATCCAAACATCCCCTTATAGGTTCTTCATTCTCATATGTGTTCCACATATTCATCATTCAACCTATGTGTTTAGCACATACCAGATAGAGTCTAATTTCATGAAAGATTCCAGTCCAAATCGCAGTTAGCATAATATTTTCTTTTGTTTTTATTTTCTCTCACTTTCATATGCATGAGCATTGTAACAATTAATCACATGCCCACCTTGCAATGGCAGTTGTAACTTCAACTGCATGAGTCACTGGTGGAACACATTTCTATCATACTATCTTCCAAACTTCTGATGGTTTTTCTTTCTCTTCATAAAATCTCAACATTTCTGCCAACAGTATAATATGCCAAATGATGACCCAACTGATGCTTTTTACCTTTTCAATAATAAATACAAATTTGGATACTATTTTACTACTCACAGACATCGGCATAATTATGATAAATAATAACATATTAAAAGTCTAAAACCCCTCAAATTCTCATGATGTTAATTTTGTTTGGTAGAGATGATGTTAATTATTTCAAGAGTCCTCCCAGACAATTCTACTTTATGTTGTTTATTCCAATTATAATATCATTACCACAAATCATTATGACATCGGATTTAGTGGAACAGCAAAGCATATATAGCACATAATAACAATATTTATTGCATTATAACCAAGCTGCTGAAGTTATATCTTGCTCATCTCATGCTTTGCTACTAAGTAGCCAATGCTAATCCCAAAAGCAGTCTTCATGAATACTACAACAAAGGTTGATGATTCCTCATAGACACAAGTAGATATTTTGAGTTTCACTCAAGTTCCTTATGGATGCAATGACCTCAATATCATAGATCATGAGACATTGTAAGTAGCACAGCAAAATGTTATTGGAATACCATATCTGTTCTTACAAGCTTCCACTATCAATGTGAGTCACACACTTTTATCTTTGAATGCAAAATATACCAACTACCACTTGGACATTCAATTAGAATTCTTGAATGATCCATTCTTCTATCTATTAACCCTAGGGAACCACAGCCATTGGGAAAATTTAAATTCCTGAGCTGCTTGCAAGATGTACAGGAAATGAAAAGTCAGATGTTGATGAATGCCCTTCAACCAAGCACAAAACGAATCCTTGAACGTGATCATCGCACAATGCAGCTTCAAAACAAGCTATAATTTTGATTCCAAGGTTTACATGCGGAAAGAAAAAGATGGGGTATGAGCAAGATGGCAAAGTGTACCGCAGTTCCATCGCCCCTTTGCCCGGAAGAAGGCCTCATCCCGATTAACACATGAAGGGTGATACACCTTTGGACAGCCCCTAGAAGCAGGAAATAGGTACAAACATGAGAAGGATCAGAAAGCATAACCTACATCTCAAAGCACGAGAGAAATGAGGCCCGCTCACCTACGATCACAGACCACGAGATCACCCCCATCAAAGCATATGAAACACACTTCCTCCTCTTCTTTCCTCCTCACCAGAGCTCTCCCAACGTGTGCTTTTTGTGGTCGACCTCGCTTCCACCTCCCTCCACCTCTCCTCACACGCCCTATTGGGGACTCCGTGGCTTCCGCAGATATCTGCTCATCCTCTTCTTCAACAACGGCGTCGCCGCCACCAAAAGGAGAGATGGTAGCCTCATCAGTCTCAGAGGCGAGATCTTTCTTCTTTTCTCCTCCTCCAGAGGATGAGGGGGAGCCCAGGCTACGGGGCTCAGCCTGGGGCTCCATCGCGTCAATGGCCATCCGTGTGGCCCCCACTTCTAGGACATCATCACCGCCGGCGATGCCAGATGTGGTGGCCGCATCAGGCCAAAAAACAGGACCTTCCTCATCCTCCGCATGGGAAGATGGGGATGCCACAGGGGAACTACGGCATGGGAGATCCACCTGAGGTTCCACCATATTTACAGCCATCCGAGCAAAGTCTTCTTTCATGACATCATCACCTTCGGCATCGCCACCAGTGGCGGCCACATCAGTCTCCAAGATAGGAGCTTTCTTGTCTTCTCCTGAAGAGGGGGGCAAGAACACCGCAGGGGAACCCGGAACCGCTGGATCCTCCTGGCGCTCCAGCACCACATCGACAGCCATCTGAATGGCCTCTTGCTCCAAGGAATCATCACCTCCGGCAACGCCGCAGGTTGCGGCGGCATCCGTCTCCAAGGCGGGGCACTTTTCGTCTTCTCCGAAGACGGACGAGGGGGAGAGCGCAGGGGAAACAGGTAGCTGCGAGCCCTTTGCCGCTTCCCGGTCCTCCCTCCACTCGCATGAGAGAATGCCAGCCTCGCCAACCACCGGCGGGGGCGGTGGGTTCTCCTCGCTCAATTGGTTCATCGGCGGAGGCCCATGAACCTCTTCTTCTTCTGGTCCTCCCATCGATCGATGGCCGGGGAGCAACAGAACTGACCTAGGGTTTCAGCAAAAACCCTAGCTCTCTCCCTGGTTCGATCCTATCGAAGGAAGAACGGGGAGGGTTCTGATTAGGAGACGAACGATGCGAGGGGGCGTCCTGGCATTTAATATTTATACCCGCATGGGGCCGTACCGCACGGCGGATTAAAAAAATATAAATAAAATAATTTAGACTTTTATTTTCGAGCCAAAAAAAATTTATGATATATAACCTGTCTTAAAAATTTACCCCACTCAGTCCTTCGGATATTAGGATTAGAAATGATTCGAGCCATGCCCAAATAAAATCAGGTCGAGTTTGAGCTCAAATATATAATTTTTTTTATTTTCAGATAAGATTAGGAATAGATTCGAATCGGCATAACTGCATACTCAAATAAAATCCGATCGAGTTTGGACTCAAATATAGAGCTTATTTCATTTTCGAATCGAATTGAGCTGGGACCTATCATTGGCCTAACCCAAGCCAGACTGCAATCTTGGGCCCAAGCCCGACGGCCTCCCTAATCAACCTGAGGCCACTATTGACATCCCCACCGACAAGTAGGGCTAGAAGTGGACCGGATCGGATCAGGTCAGACCTCAGCCCGAGTCTAGTTCGAAATTTTTTATTTGGTTTCGGGCCGGGCTTAGGTCCGAAAATTTTTAAAAGACCCAGACCCGAGCTCGGTCCAAACAGATCAGGCCGGCCCACCACCAACTTCACATACATCCCAATTCCTGTTAAAAAATTCAAAAAAAAAATCTAAAGCCGTATAAGCCCTAACCCATTCTAGTGGCTAGCCACGACAACGACGATGCCCGTTAGGTCTCCGACGACGATGACGACCTCCTAGCTTTTGGAGCTCGAGCTTGGTCTGGATGGTGCCATCGATTTCGATGAAGATGACACCCATCTCAAGGGCGTGGGCATGGGCGGTGATGAGCCAGACGGCAGCGACCGCAGTCGAAACTGGCATGGGTGACGAGACCGGCCGTAGGCCTCACCGACACCATCGAAGAGCTTGTCGGAATCTCTAAGAGAGGTTGAGGCAGTCGAGGGATACTGGGCAGTGGAGCTTGGAAGCGACGGTCGGACGGAGACAGGGGTTTGGGAGGGACAGTCGGGGCTCGAGAAAGCGACGGTCGAAGGGAGACGAGGGCTTGGGAGCAGCGATCGGAGGGAGACGAGGGGCTTGGGAGTGACAGTCGAGGCCTGAAAGAGCGGCGATCTGGGGGAGAATGGGCACGACGGAGGCGAGCCTGTGGAAAGGAGAGCACCGATGGCCGATGGTCCCTCATCAGTGATGGGAGAAGATGAAGACGGCAACAGCTGGCGAACGGACAATGACCACGATCCACTCCACGGCCAAGGGTTAGGGCATCGCATGGCATGGGAAAGATGAAAGGCTAGGGCTGCTGGGCTGGGCGGCGGGCTTAGGGCTATAAATCAGACTATAATCCTATTCAGGCTGGACGATGGGCTGAAATTCGACAGACTGAAATTCGGGCTGGTTTGGGCCAAATTGATGGGCTGAACTTCGGGACGGGCTTGGGCCAGGCCCGAGCCGGACCAAAGACATATCCCAGCCCGGCCCAAAAGATAAATGGGCTCTATAATTCAGCCCAAACCCGGCCTGAACTACTTTGGGCCTAACCCGAAGCCCGGCCCAAAGTCAAGGCCGGCCCGAGCCCATTTCCAGCCCTACCGATAAGGTCCCCCTCCTCAAGAGCACCTACAACCTCCTTCAAGATCCCGTCAAGGATTTCCTCATCGAAAAATCCCCCAACTTCCTGGTCCATGATTTTTTTCACTACTGAGCCGTCTTTGCCACATGCAACATCGACGTGCCGAGCATCTTCTTCATCATCTTCTCTACCATCGCCAATGCCTTTTACAACCCCTCGAAAGCCATGATAGAGGACGACAACAAGAAGAGCTAGCCATCGTTGTAGAGCATGATGTCACCATCCGAATGGCACCCCTTCGAATCCACGGTGATTTTCCACAGATCGCCAAACAAAGTGGGAAGGGGCAGCATCTTCCTCCTATTCGGAAGCAATTTGAGTGGTCGAATGGATGAGGATTCAAGAAAAGAGAATTGGGGTCAAAGGGAGGCCATGGAGGGATCGAATCGGAGGAAAAGGAAAGGAGGAGAATGCGGGGATGAGAGATGGAGAGGAATCGAGCGAGGTGGAAGTGAGGGCTTTGTCAGAGGTAGGCATAGAGTAGGGCTCTTGTGGCAAAGAGAAATCCTAAACCCAAACCCTAGCCTCCACCCTAATCTTAGAGAGACAGAGTTGGAATTGTGAGGAGAAACAATGGGCTGGCATCCGAGAAGAGAGAAAGGAGAAAGGACAACTAGTTGGTTTCGGGTTGAATCATGAAAGGTCTGCACCCAAAAAAAGCTAGCAAGCTTTCTTTTTTGAGTAAAATAGAAAGAGAAATAGTGGGAGAGGGAGGAGTTTTGGGGCAGGTCTTGGGCTAGGGCTCGAGCTTGGACCAGCCCAATTGGGTTCGAGCTAGGCTTGGGCTTAGGCTTAGCTCTTAAATTTTAAAACATTTTTCAGGTTGGCTTGAACTTCGAAAAAATATTTTAGATCAGGCTTGGATAGGCGAGTGGCCTGGCCTGGTCTAGTTCATTTCTGGCCCTATCGGATATTTATTATTTATCCACATGAAAAAAATAAAATACTAGAGGATTATTATGGTGCTCTCAGATAGAAGATGAATTTACTCAAATTGATCCTCATTTTAGTCCGAAGACTAAGACGCAGCTGAGGTAGGCTATTAGGGGCGATTAGGGATTGTGGTGCAGATGGGTGCTTGCCACTATCTAAGGGTGCCCATCACCAAATGGAGACTCCAAAGAGTTGAATGCTCTAAAATGGAGGAGTCAATCCGAGGATGGGTGGATGGTTGGCAGGCAAGATACTTATCCATGATAGGCAAAGTCACTTTGGTTAGATTAATGGTCAATTCGATTTCGGTCTATATGATGTCCCACACCATCCTGCCAAAATTAGTAGTGACAAGAATTGAGCAACACTTCAGGAGCTTTTTATGGGGATCCTATCGAGATGGAGGTGGAGTTCATCTATTGGCTTGGGATATCGTCTACTAGTTGACTAGGGAGGGAGGACTGAACATTCAAAATCTAGTGGCAAGACATAAGGCCCTGATCACTCAGCATGCGGCCCGTTTTATGCTTCAGCCCGATTGCATTTGGAATGTGATGATAAATGCTAGGTACAGCTCTTAGATTGTTGGCACTGACACTCAACCATGCCCCTTCATGTAAAAGAAAATTTATTCCCGAGTCTAGGTAGTCCTAGACTGAGTCAGATGGATTGTGGGTGACAAGAAGACCATTGACCTCGCTCGGGACCTATGGATCACTGAGCTGGTAGTGGATCATTGGCTAACATTTATCAACATGGAGACTGCAGACTTGATGCAAGAGGTTGATCTACTCTAGCCAGGGGGAGGAGGATAGCGAGTCGATGTGGTTTCTTAGGTCTTTGGATCGACCTTAGTAGAGAGAGTGCTAGCTATTGCTGCCCCTGTGTATAGCAGATGGGATGTGAGACTTTGAGAATCCACATGCACATCGAGAGTGATGACTAGGGATCTCTATGAAGAGTTCAAAGGGGAGCCAGTCAGGAGGCTAGATGGGGTTTGGATCTAGAGGCCTCATGTCCACCCGAGGATGAGTTTTTTTGCTTTGTAAGGTGGCTTGGCACCACCTCTTGACCAAGACTGCTTTGCAAGCTAGGGTATGGATCTCCCACCAACCTACCCATGTTACGGTAAGGACGAGGAGAAAGTGGATCATGTTCTGTTTCTCTATCTTAGAGCTTGATAGGTGTGGTGGCTAGCGGGGCTTTCACTGGCAACCACCACCTCCAAAGAGCCTGCTCAAGATTATCTAGAGGGACCACAACAAAGTATGGAGTCTACTTCTTCCAAGGTGATAGGAGTCAAGTCAGCTTATGTTGCTTGTCACATTTGACTAGCCAGGAACAAGGGGCCTCTTACGTTGCTAATTACATTTGGCTAGCTAGGAATAGGAGAACCTTTGAGGTGTCTTGGTAGTTGGCAAGGTTTACCCTGGAAAGGATGATTGCATAGACCAAAGAGGTTATGTGATGGTCATCGGCTAGTTTGAACTTAATCACTTAGGATACCTGGGACTCATCGGCTACTCAGATAATGACCTATGTGGCGTTCATTACTTGGGAGGGCCCACCTCCAAGTTTTTTCAAGATCAACTTCGATGGCAGTATGAGAGGCACCAGAGTGTTAGATGTGTGTCCTAGATGCCAGATTGGCTGACACATTTCTGTACAAATCTAAGGATAAATTTGTAATTTTGACTATAAATCAATGAATGGGTTATTCTTTTATCACATTGTGTACATTGTGTCTGTGATACATCCTTTGAGTTAGTAGGAATGTCAATTCATATTTTCAAGAGTTAAAAATTTAAAGCATGAATTTACATAACTAACTCATAAACAGCTCTTGACCATAGGATCATCACGAGGATGGTGATCGATTTGAAAGGTTGGTGTACGATCGCTTCCTTAGAGTAGATGTGTCTTGAGTCTACGGTGTGGAGACACCGGAGCGAGAGTACAGGTATTCATTGAGAATGAGAGTACTGAGTGTGACCACCTCGAGCAGTCATAAGGAAGTCTACCTTCTCGTCGATGACTAGCTCGATGCTGCAGTTGTGTGTCTAGTTCTTTGACCTGAGGTGCATTGACAGTTCACCTTGAGTGTGTTATAGTTTGACTATACCATAACTCAATCTCCTAGCCATTCGAAGTTCTGAGGTGTATGTTGGCTATAGCATATTCATTGTAGGAACTAGGTCGCACCAAGATGGGATCTATCAACCTCGGTAGATGAGAGAAGTAGTCCTATGGTGATCGAAAGATCGAGTCCTTAAGCCCATGGCCATGACAGAGTGAAATAATGGAAAAGAGTTTTTCATTAAGATTTCACATCAGACTCGGATCGATCGATTGATTCATATGACTGATGTTGGGTTTGACGAGTTCACCTTAACCCTAATTCAGTCGGGACTAATGATAAAGGAACTCAATCACACAAGTAGCTGCATCGAGAAGTTCATCTTCAATTCTGATGGGTTGCCACCACATACTGTTAGGTGTCACTGATGGATTTTGAGAGCAATTAGAATGATATTGATGATCGATCATTCTATTGTTTGAATCAAAAAAGTTCTGGTCCATGGAAAGGAGTTTTGATGATGTCGATGATGAGATCACGACATGTCTCATTATCATACAGAATTGAACCTAATTGGGTCACACAAATAAGGATTAGGGTCTAGATGTCATCAATTGGGCTAACCCAATTGATTTGGATAAGATCCAATTAGATTCAAGGAAATCATGCTAGCACTCGATTGAGCCTAATTTTCTCCTCGTGTAATCTTTTCTGTCTCTACTGAGCCAAATATGATTTGACTCATCCAAAGAACTTTTGAAAGATTTTCTCAGTCTAAATAAAGCTTGTCCAGCTCAAAAAAGTTTGATCTTAATTCATGAGATGAATTTAAGATAACACCTGCTAATTTCTGTCACCTGTCAATTTCATTTTAGGACATATGTCAAATGTTGACATATGGGTCTTAAACTGAAGAGAGTTTATTGAAAAATTTTTGTAGAGTGTCCACATACCTAAACCACATCAAATTGGGTACCATAATCAGATTATGGCATGAGCCCAATTAGATTAAAGTGGGCACCCCAAATGGATAAGAATGAAAGAGTCCTGATAAACATAAACTCTTTGGCGCCACCTTGCTTGTGCTTATCCAAAGTTGGGGCCAACATTGGAGAGAGGGTGGAGGTTCTTATCTGATGTGATCAGATGATATCACTCCACTAATAAGAATTTTTTCAAAATTTATTGAAATTTTTTGATTGGTCGAATGATGTGGCACTGCACAGCATACAGGGTCTATAAAATTCCTGTCTGCACCTAGGGTTTGTAAGTTTCTGCTCAATACCCAGCCAAAATGAGAATTCTCTCCTCTTCTCCATATCCTCCCTACTCTCCTCTCTCCCCTCTTCATGTCCAAGGAGTTGGACATCTATCTGGCAAAGGTCCAAGGCGTGGTGATGCCTGGAATAGAAGGCTGCAGGACATCCTCAACAAGCTGCTGCTCCAACTTCAGAAGAAGTTCTGAAGCACTTCCAGATCAGATAGAGATCTAATTTTTGGAGTGTAGATTCATGAGGAGAAGACATTCTAGGTCGTACCTGAGTGGATATCGGTAGAGGTCAGGCACTTGCGTGGCTACATCAGAACCTCAGGCTTTGCAGAGATCATCTATAGGGTAATCAGATTACCCTTGAGGTATTACTTATTTTCTCATCCCTTTTAGATTTATTTTAGACTTAATATCAGATATGAAGATTAGATCTAGAGACTTAGATCTAAAATAAATATAGGATAATTTTTTTTTAAAATTATTCTGCCCCAGATTTGATGAAATCTGAAAGATCCTATAAAGGAAAAAAGTGGTTTTTCCTTCAACTGGTATCAGAGCCAGGTTGTTGGCTCTATTTCAGATCTAATTTAGATCTAATTTTTTATTTATTTATTTGATATTAAAATATTTTAGATATCACATCAGATATGATAGGATCTGAAATCAAAATATTTAAAATTAAATCTGAGAAGATCTAACATGCATGAGATGCATGATTAGACTAGGATTAGTTGAATCTATGAACAGTCTTAAGTTTATATTTTAATATGATTAAAATATAAATTAGATTAAATTTATTCTTTATTTTTTTGATATTATAAATATTATAATTAGATCAAAAATAGAAAATAAAATTTTAATTATTCCATAAAATTGATCTGTTGCATGCCTAGACTAGTTGTAGAATTGTTCTAGTAACTTATCTAGAATAGTTTTTATTTTGAATAGTTTAATTTAAATTCTACTTTTTAGATATTACATGTGATATATCAGATCTGAAAGCATATTAATTAGATCGATTTTTGATACATGAGATGTATGCAAAGCATGTATTAGTTAGATCTTAAATTGTATATGAGATATATAAATTTAGATCTAACTAGTTTTGTAGTTAAATTTATATTTCTGATTAAGGTGTTTCTCATGGCCGTCTGATCATAAGAACGAAGTAGAGTTTTAAGACCCTCTCTTCCCATTCAATGGGATGTTCATATGATGTGTAGGGGTGCCGCGCGTTCATCCTTAATCAAAAATCAAAACTTACTTTTCTGCAAAACCCTAGATCCTGAAACTCTAAGATTTATTTTACATATTTTGTTTATGAGCCCAAACTTAATTAATGAATTAAGTTTATGAAATTAATTTGGTCTAAAATTAAGAATTTCAGATCTAAGACATTTTCATAAAATTGGGTTCAGGCTTGGGTAGCTCAATTAGGTCTAGCGGTTGATCAAACCGAATCAAGAGTTGGTTAGGTGGGATCATGAAAGCTAATAATTGACCAGCCTAATAGGATTAAGTTTGGTTCAAGATCGAATCATATTTAGATGTGACTCGATCAAGTTAAGACCTAATTTGGCTCAGTGGTTAGAGCTTAGATTGTAGGCTAACCCAATTAGTTCTGGTTCGATAATTTAGTGTCTAAGGTAAGTTGGGCAGATGCGATCGACTGATTTTTAATTGGGAGCTACTCGACTCGAATGCGTTCTTATCAAGTTAATGGCATATCCCTCCCACCGGTCTCACTTACCTGGCCATATGTGTCGACTCAGTTCTGATTAGAGGTGGCTAACAATTCGAGCTAACCCATGCCACTAGGTTAGTCATAATTGTTATGACTATGTCAAGTCAAGTTTAATGAGACCTAAATCAAATCTCTCTAAAAAAATATTAAGTCTAGGTCTTCCACCATTGTGGATGTACGGGCCCTTCCTAGGGTTGATTGTTCTCGACTGGTTACAGTGACTCAGTTGCACTGGAAAGATGCAACCATGTCCATTAGGCATTGGTTGCTACGAATTAGAGGATGGGTTGGGCTCAATATTTCGGATACGGTGAGAGACCCAATCAGAAATCTAGTTCGTGCAAATGGTGGGTCTGACTTAACTAAAGATTAGAGCAATATTTCGGACACGGTGAACTTCTAGAGACCAAGTTTTGGATGCACCATGATTAGAGAATCATTGGATAAGAGTTGTCCACTCATCGGTTGACCCATCACCAATAACTGTTAGGTGAGGTGATGAGCCAGTTGGTGAGACCGCACCACCCACTAGAAATCACTGATCACGGAGATTTTCACATCTCTACCAAGGGAGTGTAGGAATTTGAGAAAATTATGGGAGCCTAATTTGTTTAAAAATGAAACTCCAAAATAAATTGATGAAGTCTGATTACAAAATCTAACTAGAAACTTTCGATTCTCTACAGGAAACATGTCTGCCTCCAACCCCCTGACCAAAATACTAGACACCCACAGATTGACTGGACTCAATTTCAAAGACTGGTTGAGAAACTACAGAATTATTTTGGATTTCAAAAAATTAACTCATGTCTTGGACCAAGACCCACCTACCATGCCAGCACGTCCGACTGCTGAACAGAGAGCGTCTTTAAAAAAGTGGACGGATGATGATAACAAAGCAAGATACTACATATTGGTTGCAATGTCTGATGACTTGCAGCACCAGCATGAGAATATTTTGACTACCCACCAAATGTTGGCTCACCTACAAGAGTTGTTTGGTGAACAGAGTCGCGCGGCTAAGTATCAAGTCTGTCAAAGACTTTTTAAGGCCAAGATGCGTGATGGGTAGTCAGTCCAAGATCATTGTTTGACAATGATCAAGGACCTTGAGGAGCTTGAAAAACTCAGTATCATCTTAGACAAGGATTTTCATATTGATATGATCCTTCAGTCCTTGTCCGATGCATATGGTCAGTTCATCATAAACTTCCATATGCATAAGATGCAATGTATCTTGGCCAAGTTAATGAACATGCTGGTTACGGCTGAGCTTTCTATGAAGGGTTCAAAAGGCTCAGTTCTTACTGTGGAGCGGACTTCTTCCAAAAGAAAGTCTTTTGAAAAGAAAAAGAGGTCTGCGAAGAAGCAGAAGGTGGATGGGAAGAAGAGGAAGCGGAACTGTCCTCAGTACCTGGCCACCCTAAAGAACAAGAGAAATGGTCCTGCTCGAGGTATGCTCATTTTAGAATCTAACCTTATGGTTTCTTCTGCATCCAGTTGGGTGCTTGACTCTAGTTTTAGTGCTCATTTGTGCACTTCTATACAGGATCTTGAGGAGAGCAGGAGGCTGAGGGATGGAGAGATGATCCTACACATCGGGAACGGAGCAAGAGTTGCTGTCGTGGTCGTGGGAACCTACTCTCTGCGATTATCATTTGGATTAGATTTAGTTTTAAGAGACTGTTATTATGTGTCTGCAGCAAGCAAGAATTTGATTTATGTTTCATGTTTAGCACAAGAAGGCTATGTGATTAGGTTTCATAAGGACCATTGTAATATTTTTTATGAAAATAATAAAGTTACAAATGGTTTTGTCATTAACGGTCTCTATCAGTTACATGTTGATGTATCTGTATTTAATATCGAGCAAAATGTGAATGCCATAGGAATTAAAAGGCCTAGAGATAGTCTAAATAATAGGTATCTGTGGCACCTAAGGCTAGGTCATATAGCGAAAGACATGGTTAACAAATTGAAGAAATCCGGGCTATTGAATCCATTGACTTTCGAGTCATATCCAGTTTGTGAATCATATCTTCAAGGCAAAATGACCAAGCTTTCTTTTGTGGGACATGGGGAAAGGGCCACAGACCTACTTGCCCTAGTACATACGGATGTGTGCAGCTCATTTGATGTGCTGGTTAGAGGCAACTACGTCTACTTCATTATCTTTATCAATGATATATCTAGGTACGGGTATGTGTTTCTAATGAAACACAAGTCTGAAGCTTTTGAAAGGTTCAAAGAATTCAGACATGAGGTAGAAAAACAAATAGGAAAGCCCATTAAGGTTCTTCGATCAGATCGAGGAGGTGAATACCTTAGTCGAAAGTTTCTAGACTATCTTAAGGATAATGGTATAGTCTCTCAATGGACTCCACCTGGAACACCTCAACTTAACGGGATTTCAGAATGGAGAAATCGGACCCTATTAGATATGGTCCGTTCCATGATGAGCTTCACGAACCTCCCTGAATTTTTTTGGAGATATTGTCTCATGACAGTAATTTATGTATTGAATAAGATTTCCTCTAAAATTATTCCTACCATATCGTATGAGATATGGCATGGTAAGAAGCCAAGTCTGAATCATCTCAGAATTTGGAGTTGTCCGGCTCATGTCAAGAGACAGTAGATGGACAAGTTAGAGTTCAGATCTTTTAGTGCTTGGTTCATAGGATATCCTAAAGAGTCATTAGGATACTATTTTTATATTCCAGAAGATCACAATGTGATTGTGAGTCGAAATGCTATTTTTCTTGAAAAACAGTTTATTCAAGATAGTGGCATTGAAAGAATAATTAAGCTCAAGGAGAATGTCTCTCAAGAGCAACGAGCTAAAGAACCTGAGGAACCAAATCAATCAAAACCAGTCCTAACACAACCTCTTCCACCTCGTAGATCGATTAGGATTTTCCATCCTCCTGAAAGGTACTTAGGTACCATACAAGAGGATGTAGAGGAAATGTTCCTCAAGGAAAATGGGGTTCATGGTGATGATCCTAAGACCTATGACGAGGTGATATCAGATATCGACTCTGAGAAATGGTTAGAGACAATGAGATCAGAAATTGACTCGATGTACTCAAACCAAGTCTGGACCTTGATAGATCCACCTGAAGGTATTGCACCTATTGGGTATAAATGGATCTTCAAGAGAAAGATAGGTGCAGATGGGAATGTAGAGATATTCAAGGCTAGGCTCGTAGCGAAAGGTTATAGTCAGCACGAAGGCATTAACTATCAAGATACCTTCTCGTCCGTAGCCATGCTAAAATCCATCCGCATATTGCTTGCTGTTGCAGCCTATTTCGATTATGAAATATGGCAGATGAACATGAAAATGGCATTCTTAAATGGACATCTTGAGAAAGATATCTATATGGAATAGCCATTTGGTTTCACATCCAGTGATGATGATCACAAGGTCTGCAAGCTGCAAAGGTCCATTTATGGACTTAAGCAAGCATCTCGGAGCTGGAATACTCGTTTCAATGATGTGATCAAAATATTTGATTTCATCAAGAATGAGGAGGAACCATGTGTGTTCAAAAAGGTCAGTGGGAGCATGGTTGTCTTCTTCGTATTATACGTAGATGACATCCTCCTAATTGGGAATGACATTCCCATGTTGACCTCAGTCAAAGTATGGTTATCTAAGGAGTTCTCTATGAAAGATCTAGGAGAGGCATCCTTTATACTGGATATTAAGATCTATAGAGATAGACCAAATAGGATGCTCGGACTTTCACAGAAGATGTACATAGAGGAGGTGCTAAAAAGGTTTAGCTTGGAAAACTCCAAAAGAGATTTAGTACCTTTTAGACATGGCATTCATCTCTCCAAGAAGATGGGCCCTAACACACTTGAGGAGATTGAACGCATGAGCAAGATTCCTTATGCTTCGGCAATAGGGAGCCTCATGTATGCCATATTATGTACACGACCTGATATAGCCCATACTGTGAGTGTCACAAGCAGATATCAGTCGAATCCAAGCGAAGAGCACTGGACTTCTGTGAAATGTATCCTTAAGTACTTGAGAAAGACTAAGGATATGTTTCTAGTCTTTGAGAATGGAGAACTCCAGATTCAGGGATATACAGACTCAGACTTTATGTCTGATATAGATGATCGAAAGTCAACATCTGAAAGTTTGTTCATTTGCAAGGGTGGTGCAGTCAGCTGGAAGAGTTTCAAGCAGACGGTGATTGCTGATTCCACCATGGAGGCAGAGTATATTGCTGCATCAAAAGCTGTGAAAGAGGCATTCTAGTACAAGAAGTTTGCCGTGGAGCTTGGAGTGATGTCATCGGATGCCATCCCTCTTTACTGCGACAATAGTGGTGCTATAGCCCTAGCTAAGGAGCCAAGGTCTCACCAGAAGTCCAAGCACATCGAGCGACGATTCCATCTGATCCGTGATTATCTCGAAGAGTCGACTCCACAGACAATGTGGCAGACCCACTGATAAAGCTATTGGGCCAGCAAAAGATCGAAGCCCACCTTGAGAAGATAGGACTTAGATATGTAGCCAATTGACATTAGGTCAAGTGGGAGTTTGTTAGATGTGTGCTCTAGATGCCAGATTGACTGACACATTTCTGTACAAATCTAAGGGCAAATTTATAATTTTGATTATAAATCAATAAATGAGTTATTCTTCTATCACATTGTGTACATTGTGTCTGTGATACATCCTTTGAGTTAGTAGGAATGTCAATTCAAATTTTCAAGAGTTAAAAATTTAAGGCATGAATTTACATAACTAACTCATAAACAGCTCCTGACCATAGGATCATCACGAGGATGGTGATCGATCCGGAAGGTTGGTGTACGATCGCTTCCTTGGGATAGATGTATCTTGAGTCTACGGTGTGGAGATATCGGAGTGAGAGTATAGGTATTCGTTGAGAATGAGAGTACTGAGCGTGACCACCTCGAGCAGTCATAAGGAAGTCTACCTTCTCATCGATGACTAGCTCGATGCTGCAGTTGTGTGTCTAGTTCATTGATCTGAGGTGCATCGACAGTTCACCTTGAGTGTGTTATAGTTTGACTACACCATAACTCGATCTCCTAGCCATTCAGAACCCTGAGGTGTATGTTGGCTGTAGCATATTCATTGTAGGAACTAGGTCGCACAAAGATGGGATCTATCAACCTCGGTAGATGAGAGGAGTAGTCCTATGGTGATCAAAAGATCGAGTCCTTAAGCCCATGGCCATGGCAGAGTGAAATAATGGAAAAGAATTTTTCATTAGTGTTTCACATCGGACTCGGATCGATCGATTGATTCATATGACTGATGTTGGGTTTGACGAGTTCACCTTAACCCTAATTCAGTCGGGACTCATGATAAAGAAACTCAATCACACAGGTAGCTGCACCAAGAGGTTCATCTTCAATTCTAATGGGTTGCCACCACATACTGCTAGGTGTCACTGGTGGATTTTGAGAGCAATTAGAATGATATTGATGATCGATCATTCTAATTGTCTGAATTAGAAAAGTTCTGGTCCATTGAAAGGGATTTCGATGATGTCGATGATGAGATCACAACATATCTCATTACCATATGGAATTAAATCTAACTAGGTCACATAAATAAGGGTTAGCATCTGGATGTCATCAATTGGGCTAACCCAATTGATTTGGATAAGATCCAATTAAGTTCAAGGAAATCGTGCTAGCACTCGATTGAGCCTAATTTTCTCCTTGTGTAATCTTTTCTGTCTCTACTGAGTCAAATATGATTTGACTCATCCAGAGAACCTTTGAAAGGTTTCTCTCAGTCTAAATGAAGCTTGTCCAGCTTAAAAAAATCTTATCTTAATTCATGAGATCAATTTAAGATAACACTTGCTAATTTCTGTCACCTGCCAATTTCATTTTAGGACATCTATCAAATATTGACAAATGGGTCTTAAACTGAAGAGAGTTCATTGGAGGATTTTTGTGGAGTGTCCACATGCCTAAACCACATCAAATTGGGTGCCATAATCAGATTATGGCGTGAGCCCAATTGGATTAAAGTGGGCACCCCAAATGGATAAGAATGAAAGAGTCCTGATAAACATGGACTCTTTGGTGCCACCTTGCTTGTGCTTATCCAAAGTTGGCACCAACATAAGAGAGAGGGTGGAGGTTCTTATTTGATATGATCAAATGACATACTCCATCAATTAGAATTTTTTCAAAATTTATTGAAATTTTTTGATTGGTCGAATGATGTGGCACTACGCAGCATACAGGGTCTATAAAATCCCTGTCTGCATCTAGGGTTTGTAAGTTTCTGCTCAATACCCAGCCAAAATGAGAATTCTCTCTTCTTCTTCACATCCTCCCTACTCTCCTCTCTCCCCTCTTCACATCCAAGGAGTTGGATGTCCATCTGGCAAAGGTCCAAGGCGTGGTGACGCCTGGAACAGAAGGCTGCAGGACATCTTCGACAGGCTGCTGCTCTAACTTCAGAAGGAGTTCTGAAGTACTTTCAGATCAGATAGAGATCTGATTTTTGGAGCATAGATTTATGAGGAGAAGATATTCTAGGTCCTGCTTGAGTGGATATCGATAGAGGCCAGGCGCTTGCGTAGCTACATCAGAACCTCGGGCTGTGCAGAGATCATCTACAGGGTAATCAGATTACCCTTGAGGTATTACTTATTTCCTTATCCCTTTTAGATTTATTTTAAACTTAATATCAGATATGAAGATTAGATCTAGAGACTTAGATCTGAAATAAATATAGAATAATTTTTTTTTTTAAATTATTCCATCCCAGATTTGATGAAATCTGGAAGATCCTACAAAGGAAAAAGATGATTTTTCCTTCACAGAGATGGTGTGGATTTGCGACCTATGGCCCTGACTCCAGATTCATGGCAGCTGACAGGAGCCATCTCCTCAACAGCTCTGTTTCGATAATAGAACTGAGGGCTACATAGGTAGGTATCTCCTTTGCGAGGCTTAGGCTGTGAGCGGAAAGACTTATGATGGAGAGGGATTCGAGCACATTCATTAGCTAGCTACGGGAGAGGTAGAGTGATGCAGTGGTGCACCCACTTCTTTGCAATATTTAGCAACTGATTCGGGGCTACTCTTCGATTGATATCAGGCACATGAGCCACGAAGCCAACAATGCTACTGATTGGGTGGTCTCTTTTATGGCAAAGCATATCAAAGGGGTTACTTAGATTGAGATGGCAGGCTTACCGTAGGCAGTTCGAAATATTTTCTTTTTTGATTTTTTTGGTTGTATTCATATCCAACATGCATAAGTGCTTCATCTTAAAAAAAATAAATATTACATCATCATGCTATACGATCATTGGTGCATTAGTTTATGAGAAATAATATAAATAATAAGAAAATTTTTTTTTAAATAAAATTATTTGGGATGGAGTTTTTGTTAGTGGTGGTGACCATGATTTTCTAAACAGAAAATACAAAATTAATTTTCATTCTCCAAAAGTAGTAAAATATAAATAGTAAAAATTTGGTACTTGATGAATTAATTTTTACAGGAATATCTTCTCTAAAATATTCTGAATGAATTTGTTTTTCAAGAGTTGTAATTATCCTTTCTTTTGCAACATGTGATGAAAAGAATCTAGTAATGAAAGCCTGCTACAGAGTACAGGCTCTCTACCTAAGGGATATATTTTTAAAATATTTTTGTCACTTTGAAATTATGATTATCAGAACTCAAGCTCTATGAACCAAACATGGTTTGAAAAATAATATGTGTTAGATGTATGCCCTAGAAGTCGGATTGGCTAACACATATACACATTCTAGAGATATAATTTTTATAATTAAATTTTTAAAATAAATAAAATTTGGATCATTTTTATTCATGTTATGTTTAAATTGTGTCCATAAATCATCCAAAAAATTAACAAATGATGACACATATTCTTAAGAGTTGAGAATTTGAGGTATGTATCATTAGTGGTTAATTCTTAAATACTTTCGATCGATAGATCATCACGAGGATGATGACTGATCCAGATAGATCGATGTATGGATGGCTTCTCTTTTTAGGTAGATGGATCTCTAGTCTATAGTGTAGAGATACTGGAGTGAGAGTGCAGGTACTTGATAGAGATCAAGAATACTAAGCATAACCAACATGAGAAGTTATTAGGATGGCTAGCCACTCGTCAATGACTTACTCAAAGTTACAGTTGTATAGATAATTCTTTGACTTGCGGTGTCTCGACTGTTCACAATGAGATTACTGTAGTTTGACTACACAATTACTTGGTTATCTAGCTATTTAGAATCTTGTGATGTATATTGGCTATAGTAGGAATAGGGTGAGCACCAAGATGGGATCTGTCGACTTTGATAGACAGAGAAATATCCTATGCAGTTCATGAGACTGAGTCTTAAAATTTATAGTTATGATAGATGAATGATGGAAAGGAGTTTTCATAAGATTTCACATGGACTTGAGTTGATTGAATCTGGCATATGACGGACAAATAGATTTGATAAGTTATCCTTGACCTACGTCTTATCGAAATTCACGATAAAGGATCCGAACTACATGATAATTATATTTAGAAGTTTAATATTTTATTTCGTTGGATTGTCATTATATACTGCTAGATGACACAGGTAGATAGTGAGACTCATCGAGCATTATCCTGATGATCGATAACTCTAATAATCGATGATCAGTTGGAAGCATTCCAATCAATTTAAATCAGATTTAAATTAGATTTAAATCTGCAAATAAATGAATCCAAGTTGGACTAAGATTTCTCCTTGCGCCACCTAAGCCCAATGCCAAATCTGATTTGGTGTGTGGTTGGACCAGCTGAAGGACCTCCACACCATCTCTCTTATATCCATTTTTGATTGAGATTAAATCTAATTTGATCTGATTTTGATTGGATCAAAACTCCCAATTTGATTGGATTTCATCTTAACAAACCTAGTCAAACTCTAAGCCCTTTAACCCTTGGACACCATCTATAAATAAGGGGCTATATGGATATGAGAGAGTATCTGAAATCCCACCTTGGGCATCAGGTTTTGGGCATGAACAAGCTTGGGGTATGAGGTTTTAAAGAAGGGAAAAAAGAGAGAAAGGTTCTCTCCTCTTTTGGTTTTCTTCTTCCTCCTCTTCCTATTTTTCTCCTCCTCTTCTTTTTGTTCTCTGTATGGGTCTTAGAGAGTTGAAGAGGGTTTTCAATCAGCCATCAAGGAGGCATTTTCTGCAAGGGAGCTAGCACCCCAGTGAGGACAAAGGCTTCTGATCGGATCAAAGACTTCGTATGAATACCTGTAGAGGCTGAATGCGTGTGCGGCTCTGCAGGAACCTCACAAAAATTCATCCAAAGGTGTTAGTTTAATCTATTCTTTTAAATTTTCAGCATCTTGATCTTGCATGTGATAGATCCTAGGGCATTGTATGGTAGATTAAAAGAATTTTAATCTAGGACTGAAATTTTTCCACTGCTAGGATTTTTTTTAAAAAATTTCAGCATGCACATATAAGAGATGAGATTTTTTAGAAATCCTTCAACATGTACTATCAAGAATTTTTTTAATAATGCTTGAAAGAATGAATTTATTTGATTTTGGATTTGTAGCAAGATTGAATATTGATATACTAATTAATTATTAAGCCAATTTTTCAAATACAGTAAAAATTGTTATTCCAATGTTATCTTCAACTGTTATACTCAACTTGTATCTTTAAATTTTTAAAAAATAGAAAATATATTTGTTTAGCAAAGAATAACAAAATTTGCTTCAATTATTTATAATTTAATGGTTAAAGTGATTGATATTTTAGCATGGGACTGAAGGTTGATCGTTCTTGCCCCATTAGTTGCACCAAAAAATATTGCCATAAATTTTAATTACAAATCTACAATTGTAACATGCTTTGTACTACAAACTATAAGAGGTATCAATTCCCTTTAATTTTACTTTATATTTATTTTTTTTGCACCCAAGTTACATAAGCAAACTACATTGATTTATTATTAACCATTATTAAATTTTTTATTGTACCTGAGATTCATCTAGATCTAATTTCAATAGTTGTTTGATTGTTTTTCTATTAGTAATAGCTTCCCACAAAGGATTGGCAAATGCATGTTCTTCTTGTTCTGAAAATATAATTATAGCCACTATTTTATCGATCCTATGCATTGATTTATAAATATGTAGACTATATTTTATGCAAATTTTTATATTTTTTATTATATATAACTAAAAAATTTACTCTAGTACTCATCTCAGTATTCTTGTATTTCAGGAATTTATACATCTGTCTAACATCTGGATGTTGAAGAAATTGACAAATATATTTTTTCTGTGCATATAAAGTATAAAAATTATTTTAGAACATTTATTTTAAGTCTGTAGAAAATAAACTTTAGAAGAGGGGTCACCATTAAATGTTCTGATGGCCATTCTTGCTAGGATAATAATTACTAGAACGATCTATTCCGTATGATGCATAACATTTTTATGAAATTACTCAACAATTTTTTTTGAAAATGTAACAGATATTCTTTGCATACCGCACATCAAATAGATTATCTATAGATATCTTTTATCATTAGATTGTTCATATGTATAATGAAAGATATTAGAGTGGAAATATTTATGCAAAATAAGTATAAAAAATAGATTAAATTCATGTGTATTACTCTAGATTTTCAATTTCCAAATTTCTTTTTCAAACTAATCCTTGTCTAACATTTATTTCTTTGACAAATATAATAGTTGTAATATGCCCAATTACATCAGCAAAATAAATAATTAATAGCAAAAAATATTCATATTTTTATAATTTTTTATAAAATATTAAAGCATACCTATTGTCAATTTTATAAAATATTTTTATTAAGTTTTGAAATGGTATGGAAACTGCACTACTGTCAGTTTGTTACATATTTGTCCACTCTTGAAATAAATGATATATTGATATACAGTAACTTTAAAACTTTTTTATTTGGCTATATATTGAATTTTTTTGAAATAATAGATAGTTTCATCCATGAAAAGACTTCTAAATTGTAAGGCATCTTCTTTTTGAATCGATGCTTGAATTATATAGCCCTATATGAAAAAAAATAATATGAGCATAAATATAATTTCTATCATGAATAGATATTTAAAATTATAAAAATTATTATATTAATTTTTTTATCTAACAAAATGCAATCAACACTTATCAACTGATTATCAACCTTTGGATTTGTTAAGTCTCAAATTCGTACAACTCTAACTTTAATATTCTAGTTATATTTTTTTAAGCGATAATTATGATAATAAAGTATATTCCCTTTTTTCTACTGCACTGTTCTCAAAAAAAGACCAGATATTATATAAATATAAGTATATAAGATATTTAAAAAATCCTAAAAAAAGTCAAGAACTTATTATATTGTGTCTAAAAAGTATATGAAGATAAATCTAAAAAAATCTTTCTATAAACAATATTCTTCGTAAAACCTTCAAGTATAAGATGTTCATTTTTACTAAGAATTTTCAAGCTTTCATGTGAACTAACCATTGAAAAAGCAATATAAAGTTGATTGTGCAAGAAAAAATGGCTTAGGCAAATACAGTCTATTTTTTTTAGTGTTTGTCCCTAACTTTTGTTCATTATCATTTCATAATAGGCTCTTATTAGAAACTATATTCTTTTGAAAATAAATGGCCATTTTATTTCAGCCACTTCCATTATTATGCATGGTATATAAACTTTTTCACTAATATGGCCACTAGTAATGATGTTTTCTTCTATCATCTTCGATGTTAATTTACTTGTTATAAGTCTTGTATCATTACAGAGTCCCGAGCTTTGATTGATATTTCATAGCAATATTATTAGAACACCTATTTTTAATCTCAATTCATGACTGGGATACTATTAAATTTCAAAGTATATAAGATTCAATAGGATATAAAAATATCTTCAACAACTGCATCGATTGATGTTTTGCATATTAGAAATTTATCATTAACTATGATAATAACATCGATCATAATAATGTCAATAATGTTATTGATCATAAATTTTTCACATATCATTATCACTGCCAAGATAAAATCAAGCATACTAATGATCCGAAATATTCATAATATAATGGTCCATTATAAGCAAAATGTATTAAATTGCAAAGCATATTTACATATACATCATAAGATATTTATATTAAAAAAAGTGCCAAAAGATAGATTTCATCAATAACATAAAGGTTTACGAATACAGACGTGAATCAAGTCCAAAAATAGAGATCAAATATTCATAAAGGTTCATGAACATAATCATGAACCAAGCCCAAAAATAGAGACCAAACATAATCACAACAATATTTTCACCCAGTAGTGGCTCGGCGTCTGCACGAAACATTCTTCTATATTTATTAATTTCTTTTTTGTAATACATTGTAATCATTTTGCAGCTATCTATATCTTTCAACAAACAAATCATAGCTCCATTGCAAGCTCCTATATCTAAACTCAACATTATTAGGAGCAACATTAATTCCTTCATACAGATATTTATAATATCCTTTGTCCATGTAATTAAAGTCCTCAACCTCAAACCTAAAATGATCTTCTAATGTGATTATCAAAAACTCTGCAATTGTTTATTCGGACTTGATCTGGATCCTCCTGGCCCACCTCCATATTTTTTTGTGTATTCAAATAGATCATCCTCTTCCTTTTGACCTCTTTCCCAAACTATTTCCACATAAGCTCTCAATATACCATTGCCTCTGACTTCTACCCCATAGCCTGGCGACCTAAGATCTAACTTGGTGGTAATCTCCTACACCATAGCCTTCGATGAAATTTTTATTAATTTCATATCTACAATTAGAGTAAATATTTAAATCAGTAGTAATATATAACAAGTAATATTTTTTTAACTAAATCCAACAAATCATAACAAATACTAAGAAAACATACATTATAATTAAATGGCCATATATAGTAATGCATTTAGTCATAAATTAATCCCATACATTGAAAAACAAATTGGCCAATTAATTCACAAATGCTGATGCAAATTTATACATGTAAGCTATGCCTAATATGAAAATCAACATCATGTCGATTGTGGTTTAACCCGACAAAAATCATTAATTTACATATAAAATTACATGGCATATTAATCAATCAAAAAACATACATGAATAAAAAAGGAAATCATAAAATATTTTCTATATAAAATAGTAAATAGGCAAAAATTGAAGGGAATAAAATTTTCAAATACAATCCATTAATTTTGATGAAAATTTGGGGAGAAAAAGGCCGTATTTTGTTTTTTATCGAGCCAATTCACTAATAAGAAATCTATGCCGACACCTCTATAAAAATATAAATGTTCATTTTTATGTGGTTATTTCCATAAACCATTTTTACATCCTTACTGCATAGAAAAAATATGGGGGCAAACCCATGAAAAATAATTATTACTTTCTATGCAATCATCCTCATAATTTCTCTATACGTGTTCCATCATAGAAAAAATATAGATATATCCTAAAAGGAAACTTTTTCTATGTAGCTAACCCCATACTTTTTTATGCTTCATTCTAGATCAAACTGTTGCTAGCTAACACATGTCATAATCCGGACCGTGCAACTAGCAACCACCCCCCTCCCCCAATCAGCTGCTCCTCCCCCTGTCTCCCTTTCTTTCAGTTCTCTTTCCTATCTCCCCCACCTCTAATCACCCACCTTAGTCTACACCCTCTCTCCATCTTCCCCTTACCTACAGGCTCCTCGGCTTGATCTTGTCTGGTCATCACCTTATTTTTGATCTCTCCATCTCCCCCCTTCCACATTCCTACATTTTAATCTCGTTCCCCCAATGCATTCACAACAATCCACCTCCCTTATAGTTTTCACTTCTCCTTCCCTCCATCGGCTTTCTCCCACCCTCCTAAGATTTGGTCCCATTTCTCCACTCCCCCATCCCCCCACCTCCACCCTATTCAGGCTTGATCTCATTTCTCCAATGCATCCATAAGCATCCACTGTTGTGGAAAATATCCAAAATTCGGCTTATAATAAGTCCAAAATGAGATTCAAGATGATGAATGGAGTCCAATGAACCCAAGAACAACCCAAACAGAATCCAGACAGAAAAATGACATGCGAAAGAAGGCCAGGAGGTGGGCTGGTACGGCTCACGAGTCATCGAAGGGGACCCACGGGTAGCGTAGACCTGCGACGGAGTGGGCCAGGCCTGGCAGCAGAGCAGATGCATGGCCCAGTATGTGGACGCATGGGGGCCGGCCCAACGGATGCGCAAGCATGCGCACGCATAGTAGGAGGTGGCCCAATGGGGTGCGAGCATGTATATCACAGTCCATGATGGACTGACGGTCCATTGGAGGGTGCGTGGACCGAGCGCCCATTTCTCCTGGGTTTCGTGCAGTCCACGGTGGACCGATGCCACTTCCCTAGCAGTTTCTCATGGTCTATGAAATTTTTCATGGACTGTTTCATGATCGGATAGTCGAAAGAGGTGTCGGACATGATCTGATGGTTTAGTGGCTTCTAGAGTGCTATCAAGAGTCCTGTGATGGATAGGACTCGGATTTAGGCTGCATCTGAGATCTTTAAAAGCTCCTGTGGATAACAGAGAATGGCAGACCGAGGTGGTAGCAGCATGATCGACAGAGAACCCTGTGGTTCGATAGCTGCAACTTGAGGAGCGCCGATAGAGAGCAGAAGTAGAGCTTCGGGTAGACTGTCAAACAGTGGACAGCGATCATTTCAAAGGTTCAAGGGATCTCCTAGAGAGAGAGTTTTTATGAGAGAAAGCTTCTTGTTAAGAGAGTTGAGGGTGTAATCAGCTTGAGGAGCACCAATAGAGAGCAGAAGCAGAGCTTCGGGTAGACTGTCAAACAGTAGATAGTGGTCGTTCCAAAGGTTCAAGGGATCTCTTAGAGAGAGAGTTTTTATAAAGGAGAGCTTCTTGTTAAGAGAGAGAGATTAGTGTACGAGAGTTGAGGGTGTAATCTCCTCTTGTGAATTTTTTTTTATTCATAGTGAAGCTTGCATGCCCCATGAAGACAAGTCTTTTGGCTGATCTACGTATTTGATTGTATTTCTTATTTTCTTTTTTCTTTCTTCCTGCTGCAACGTGTGGTATTGGATCCTACACAGCAAGTGGTATCAAAGCTAGGTGGTATCAGGATGCAGATTGTGGCTGTGGTGATCAAGATTGAAGCTCAATCAAAGTATAGATTAATAGGTTCGATGAAAAGAGCAATTTCTCCTTATGGTAAGCAGGGATGAATGACGTGCTCATCTATCAAGGATTGATCAATACTCTCTTATGCTTGAAAAAGCTGACTATCATGAAGGTGTGAAATTGGAGGCGGCTCCGGATACAGGTGGTGAGTACAATCCGCTTGTACTTAGCGAATGACGTAGTGATTCATGTACTTGACAAGACTTTTTTGATAGCGATATAGTCGATGCTCGAAAAGTTATATATGGTGAAGTTTCTCACCAACACTCTTCCTTTGAAGGCAGTTCTATCCATTATGGATGACTGAGGGACAGAGCGTGCAGGAGCATCTCTATTACTTCCAACAGATCCTCACCAACTTTCTCAACATTGAAGAGGAAGTTGAGGAGAAGACCAAGGTGTTGGTCTTGCTAGCATCGCTTTCCCCTTCATATAAGTTTTTAGTAACTGCTCTTCTAGTGGGAAAGAGCATCATCAAGATGGATGAGATCACCATGATAATTCTACAGAATAAGATTCTTAGGAGGGAGAACCTAGTTTCGAGCTCAAGTGGCAACAGCTCAGCTTTGACAGTTTCTAGAGGAGCAGATAGTAACAGACACAGTAATAAAAGATCACGAGATAGGCGGTCTAAGTCCAGGATGAGAGACTTAAGCAAGATTAGATGTTATCGATGCAATGAGTTAGGATATCTAGTGACAGATTGCCCATAATGAAGAGATTGGATGAGGATTATTGCAGCTGTTGGGAATAAAATACCCTCGGTCGAAGTTCTCAGCGGGATTGACCCTTGCGGACTCCGCCCACGACTTCGACTCCAAGGGGGACTCCACCCGGACTCCTACGGGAGCCGGGCTCCGTCACCAACTTCAACTGCCGGTAAGCCCCGTCCGGACTCCTACGGGAGCCAAACTTCGCACCTGGCTTTAATTGCAGGAAGACTCCGCCCAGATTCCTACGGGAGCCGGGCTCCGTCCTCGACTCCAACGGCTGCAGACAGACTTCGTCCGGACTCCTACGGGAGCCAGACTCCGTCCACGACTTCGACCGCAAGTAGACTCCGCCCGGATTCCTACAGGAGCCGGGCTCCATCCTCAACTTCAACTACTAGTAAGCCTTGTCCGGACTCCGACGAGAGCCGGACTTCGCCTTTGGTTTTAATTGCAGGAAGACTCCACCCGGATTTCTATAGGAGCCGGGCTCTGTCCTCGACTCCAACGGCTGCAGACAGACTTCGTCCGGACTCCTACGGGAGCCGGACTCCATCCATGACTTCGACCGCAAGTAGACTCCGCCCGGATTCCTACGGGAGCCGGGCTCCGTCCGCAACTTCAACTGCTAGTAAGCCTTGTCCGGACTCCTACGGGAGCCGGACTTCGTCTTTGGTTTTAATTGCAGGAAAACTCCGCCCAAATTCCTACGGGAGCCGGGCTCCATCCTCGACTCCAACGGCTGCAGACAGACTTCGTCTGGACTCCTACGGGAGCCGGACTCCGTCCACGACTTCGACCGCAAGTAGACTTCGCTCGGACTCCTACGGGAGTCGGGCTCCATCCTCAACATCAACTGCTGGAAGACTCCGCCCGGATTGCTACGGGAGCTGGGCTCTGTCCTCGACTCCAACGGCTGCAAACAGACTTCGTCCGGACTCCTACGGGAGCCGGACTCCGTCCACGACTTCGACCGCAAGTAGACTCCGCCCGGACTCCTCCGGGAGTCGGGCTCCATCCTCAACATCAACTGCTGGAAGACTCCGCCCGGATTCCTACGGGAGCCGGGCTCCGTTCTCGACTCCAACGGCTGCAGACAGACTTCGTCCGGACTCCTACGGGAGCCGGACTCCGCCCACGACCCCAACTGCAAGTAGACTTCGTCCGGACTCCTACGAAAGCCAGACTCCATCTTCTATTCCGACTGCGGGAAGACCTCGTCCAAACTCCTACGGGTACCAAACCTCGCTACCGACTCCAACCGAACTTCAGCCAACAAGTCTGGACCCCCTGGCGGGCCACAGTAACGGCTACAACACTGCTCCACTCCCTGCGGCGGACCCTACGCAGCTCCATCACTCCCTGACAGGCCGCATTAACGGCCACGATTCTACTCCACTCCCTACGACGGACCCTACGCAGCTCCATCACTCCCTAACAGGCAGCATTAATGGCCATGATTCTACTCCACTCCCTGCGGCAGATCCTGTGCGATTCCATCACTCCCTGACGAGTCACGACAGCAGACGCCGCTCCACTCTCCGTAACTGATTCCACGTGGCGAGCCACGACGATAGCCACGATCCCACTCCACTACCCTCCGCAATAAATTCCTCCTGACTCTGGGCGGCCCACTACCAGACGGTTACAAGCGTCGCTATCAATTTGTTGCCCCCTCCGTCTATAAAAGGGGAGCCCCAGATACGTTATTCTATAAGCTCTCATTTTTACCTAAAAACTCTGCTAAAATTTTCGTTCGAGCACTCCATTCTTGTTGAGGCAGAGAACTGACTTGAGCGTCGGAGGGTCTTGCCGGAGCAACCCCACCTCCGGTTTAGACTTTTTTTGCAGGTTCCGGCGGCGACCGCGACTCCCTCGACTCTAGCTTCTCCGGCGCAAGCGGATTTTTGCACCAACAGGATTGGCGCTAGAGGAAGGGGCGTGCCTTCGCAGCATCCTTGCTCTTAAAGCAGTGCTCAATGGAGTCGCCTCCGGTCATCTTCTCTGGCACCCACTCCTTTCCCCCACTGGATCCTCGCCTGATGCCTTCCCGCGAAGCATCCGCGCAGCTACCCACGGCCTTCGCAGCCATATCTCGGACCCCAGTCTCGCCTCTGGTTTCCTAGGCCTCGCGCCCTCCGACTATGGTCACTGGCATGGAGTGGCCGGGCGATCGGCCTCCGACGGATTCCGCCAACACCATCTCGGGAGGATCCCGGCAGAAAATGACCAATATACCGGCTGTATCCCCCAAGCGGCAAAAGACTGAAGAGCCCATAACCTTTATCGAAGAAGACACTCAGGGAGTCCAATTTTCTCATAACGATGCGGTCGTAGTTTTCTTGAATATAACAAATTACGACGTCCGTCGCGTTCTGGTCGACAATGAAAGTTCGGCCGACATCTTGTTCTACGATGCCTTTTCAAGAATGTCCACCCTTGACAGCCATCTGAGGCCGATTAGCTCCCCTTTGGTAGGGTTTACCGGCGACGCCGTTCCAGCGGAAGGAATAATAACTTTGACCGTGGCCGCAGGTCAATACCCAAGACAATCCAGGACCCTGGTGAATTTCTTGGTGGTGAAGGCGCCATCAGCCTACAATGCAATTCTCGGCCGACCTGGCCTCAACGCTCTCCGAGCCGTCGTATCGACCTACCATTTGAAGTTGAAGTTCCCCACCAACCAGGAGATCGGAGAGGTTCGGGGAGACCAAGCCCTGGCCAGACACTGCTACAATATAGCCTTACAAAGAAGCGATCAATCCGACCCCTGTCCCGTCGATGGACTGGATGCTCGCGATGATCTCGTCGAAGAAAGGGGCACCCCAATCGAAGATCTGGTACCAATCTCTTTGAATGACGGGAATGCGAAGCATGTAGCGATGATTGGCTCCAACCTAGGGGAGGAGGTGCGGATGCATCTCATTGATTTTCTACGAAGGAATGCGGACGTTTTCACTTGGGTTCCGACAGACATGCCAGGGATTGACACGGAGGTCATGAAGCATCATTTGGCCATCGATCCAAAGCATCGACCGATGAAAGAAAAGATCTGGAGTCATGCTCCGGAGAGGCAGAAGGCGATAGTCGAGGAAGTGGATAAGCTCCTTAAAGCCAGATTCATTAAGGAAGTCAATTATCCCGATTGAATTTCCAACGTTGTCCTGGTCAAAAAAGCAAACGGCAAGTGGAGGATGTGCATAGACTTCAAAAAGCTGAATAAGACCTGTCCGAAGGACAGCTACCCCCTTCCCAGAATCGATCAACTGGTGGATGCGACCTCGGACCACGAGCTCCTCACCTTCATGGATGCGTTCTCCGGCTATAATCAAATTAGAATGGCACCGAAAGACGAAGAAAAGACAGCCTTCATCACTAATCGTGGCCTTTACTGTTACAGGGTCATGCCTTTCGACCTCAAGAATGCGGGCGCAACCTACCAACGGTTGGTGAACAAAATCTTCAAGGAGCAGATCGGCCGCAACATGAAGGTCTACGTGGACGATATGCTCGTAAAAAGCAAGTTTTTCAGAGATCATGTCGCCGACCTCGAGGAGACCTTCGACGCTCTCCGAAAATATAGAATGAAGCTGAACCCAACTAAATGCGCTTTCGGAGTAACCTCAGAAAAGTTCCTGGACTTCATGGTATCAAGGCGCGGGATCGAGGCCAATCCAGAGAAAATTTGCGCCATCCAGGAGATGGCGGCCCCAAAGTCGATAAAAGAGGTTCAGCGCCTCATGGGGAGGATAGCGGCCCTTAATCACTTTGTCGCAAGGTCGGCCGAACGGTGCTTGCCCTTCTTTCAAACCCTCAAGCAGTCGAAGAACTTCTGTTGAACCTCCGAGTGCCAACAAGCGTTCGAAGAATTGAGGAGCTACCTTGGCTCACCCCCGCTGTTAGCAAAGCCTGAGCCTAGGGAGGAGCTATTTTTATACCTGGCAGTCTCTCCCATGGCCCTCGCGGCCGTTCTTGTCAAAGAGGAAGCAAAAGTCCAGTGGCCAATCTACTACGTTAGCCGCGTGTTGAAGGACGCCAAGACCAGGTATACCAAATTAGAAAAACTGACTTACGCCTTATTGATTGCAGCCCGGAAGCTCCGACCCTACTTTCAAGGGCATACCGTGACGCTACTCACCAATCAACCAATCAAGACGGTTTTACACCAGGCGGACACCTCCGAGAGGATGGCAAAATGGGCGATCGAGCTCACGAAATTTGACATCAACTATCGACCCAGGCCAGTGGTGAAAGTCCAAATACTGGCAGATTTTATAGTAGACTGTACCATCCCAGAGGAAGCTGAACCTAAACAAAGCAAAGTTGACGACCTGAAGTCCCAACCGAACTCCCCCGAAGAAGAGGCCGATCCCTCTGATCGCTTTTGGGCCCTCTATGTGGACGGATCTTCCAACACGTCGGGGGCGGGTGCAGGCCTGATCTTGGTCAGTCCGAAGGGAGTCATCGCAGAATACGCTCTGCGTTTCGAGTTCTCCACAACAAATAATGGAGCGGAATACGAAGCTCTGATCGCAGGACTAAGGATCGCCAAAGAGCTGGGAATAGGTCAGCTCCGGGTGCACAGCGACTCTCAACTAGTGGTGGAACAAGTCAGCGGGAGTTACGAAGCACGGGAGGACAATATGGCCAAATACCTTGAGAAGGTAAAGGAGCTCACTCCCACCTTTAGCAGCTTCAACATTAGACAGATTCCAAGGTTGGAAAATACCAGGGCTGACCTTCTCTCCAAGCTGGCGACGTCGGCTCCGATCGAATTGCCCCAAGGCATTCTCTTTGAAGTCCTAAAGCATCCGAGTACAGAAGAATCACGGCCCGTGATGGAGATTGATCACGAGCCCAGCTGGGTCGACCCATTGATAATCTATCTCAGAGATGGAGTTCTCCCCCAGGATGCGAAAGAAGCTCGGAAGCTCCAAAATCAGGCCTCCTGGTACATCCTTTATGAGGGCAAGTTGTACAAGAGATCATACTCCTTACCCCTCTTAAAATATCTCCGGCCCTCGGAAGCTGACTACACCTTATGGGAAGTACATGAAGGAATTTGCAGAAACCATTTGGGGGCTAGATCTTTATCCCACAAGTTGCTCCGCCAGGGATATTACTGGCCAACAATGCATCATGATTCGATTGAATATGTCAAAAAGTGTGATCGATGCCAGAGATACGCCAACGTCCAGAGACAGTCCGCCACCGAGCTCACACCCTTGAGTGCCCCATGGCCTTTTGCACAATGGGGGATGGACATTCTCGGCCCCTTTCCCCTGGCGTCTGGGCAAAGGAAGTTCCTCCTTGTAGCGATCGACTACTTCGCCAAATGGGTTGAAGCCGAACCACTAGCAAAAATCACAGAAGCAAAAGTGCAAGATTTCGTCTGGAAGTCGATCGTGTGTAGGTTCGGTCTGCCTAGAACCCTAATCACTGATAATGGACGGCAATTCACGGGAGCAAAATTTGTCGAATTCTGTGAAGATCTGAACATCTCCCACAACTTCACATCAGTAGCCCATCCCCAGACGAATGACGAAGCTGAGGTGACTAATCGAACCCTTTTGCAGGGGATTAAGACAAGGCTCAAAAAAGCGAAGGAAACTTGGACGGACGAACTTTATCATGTGTTGTGGGCATATCGAACTACCCAGAGGCTACCTACGGGGGAGACCCCCTTTGCTTTAGCCTTCAGTATGGAAGCCGTCATCCCAATCGAGCTTAAACTCCCGTCGGCACGAGTCGTGGCATTCGACGAACATCAAAATTCGCAAAGTCTTAGAGCGAATCTCGACCTACTGGAAGAAAGACGGGAGATAGCTCAGGTTCGAATGGTAGCCTACAGACAGAAAGTCGCTTGATATTACAACACTCGGGTCAAGAACAAAACCTTTAGAGTAGGAGATCTAGTGCTTCGACGAGCCGCTGTCTATCAACCTCAGGATCGGGGGAAACTCGCCCCAAACTGGGAAGGACCGTATGAAGTCAAAGAAGTAGTCCGGCCCGGAGCTTATTATCTTAAGGAACTCGGAGGAGCCGACCTCCCCCGACCATGGAGCTCGAAAAACTTACGGATGTACTACCAATAACTTCATTTTAATCGAAAGTTGCATACCTGTATGTCTTTGGACAATTCAAACAGACTGTATCAGAAACTAAAGGAAAACCTCATCCCGATAAAGTCGAAGGCCCGGTTCCATTTAGACCGGATGGGGGGAGAGGCCTTGCAACGCCCATATGCGCCCCCACAGCCCTGTTAGGGACAGGAGGAAAACCTCACCCTAACTTGAGCAAAGTCGAAGGCCCGGTTTCATTTAGATCGGATGGGGGGAGAGGCCCTGCAACACCCCTATGCGCCCCCACAGCCCTGTTAGGGACAGGAGGAAAACCTCGCCCTAACTTGAGCAAAATCGAAGGTCCGATTCCATTTAGATCGGATGGGGGGAGAGGCCCTGCAACGTCCACATGCGCCCCCACAGCCCTGCTAAGGATGGGAGAAAAACCTCGCCATAGCTTGAGCAAAATCGAAGGCCCGGACTCCTACGGGAGCCGGGCTCCGTCCGCGACTTCTACCGCAGGGAGGACTCCGCCCGGACTCCCACGGGAGTCGGGCTCCGTCACCAACTTCAATCGATGGTAAGTTCCGCCCGAACTCCTACGAGAGTCGGGCTCTGTCGCCAACTTCGACTAATGATAAACCCCGTCCGGACTCCTACGGGAGCCGGACTTCGAACCTTACTTTAATTGCAGGAAGACGTCGCCCAGACTCCTACGGGAGCCGCGCTCCGTCCGTGACTCCAATCACAGAGAGGACTCCACTCCGCCCAGACCCCTATGGGAGTCAGGCTCCATCACCAACCTCAACGGCTGGTAATCTTCGTCCGGACTCCCACGGGAGCCGAACTTCATCCTGACTTCGCCTACGGGAACCGAACTCCCGTAGCCTCGCTGAGAGCGGAGGAAAAATTTCAAGCGAAAAAGAAAAAGGAAGGCGATGGGCCACAACAGCGACGATTGGAAAACAAACAGCGTCCAAGGTGCGGAGAACCCTGTCGCGGCAAGGATTGGGGCCCTCATCAGGAATCCCAGCTTTCAAGAAAGCTTTCTACGCAAATCCAAGAAAGAACAACTTCCTCGGGGTGATAGAAGCTCAGACCTCCGAGCTCAAGCCCTGAGGGGGGACACCAAGCCCGAATGGCCCCCAGGCGAGTCTGCGGCCACTGGCGGAAAGGATGGATCGATATAATGGCAATCGAGTATCTTCGAGCGACACAAAAATTGAAAAAGAGCTCGGCAAACGACAATTCAACACGAATAAAAGAGCCACCGATGACCTAAGGACGACGTCAAAAAAAAAAAAAAAGAGAAGAAAAGGGGAGAAGAAAGAAGAAGAAAAGATGAGAAAGGGAAGGAAGTTCGGCAGACAACAATTCACGAGGTAACAAAATCTCCTTCTTATTTTTCAACTAACAAGATGTACGTTACAAGACCTGGAGGGTCAGAAAAGAATACATTATTACAAGGCTCGAATACCTTGGAAAGGATACAGCAGAGGCCGCTTCAAGCTGCAAATTTCTCTTCCCGTTCCTGTCCTTCCCAGCTGCGTTTTCCAGCGTGTGTGGCAGACCTATCGGCTCTCGCCCCACCTTGTTTCGCTCCACCTCCGAAATCCCAACCCCAGGGGGAAAAGAATGGGATAGATTCTAGGGGGCAGTCAGGGCAACGACAGCGGCGACGAAGACCTGTTTCAAGAAGAATCGGAGTCACCCCGGAGGCAGCGGCGGCGCCAGAGATATGCACTATCACCAAACACTCCGCGACAACCACCGTCCAAAGTGTTCCGGCAAGATCGGCATGCGCTACTTCCACCGTCCCCGCAACAAGTTTTACTGCCCCATCGTCGACGCCGACCGCTTCTGGTCCCTCAGCCCCGACGACATCAAGGATCCCGTCACAGCTTGCGACGACGGCTCCGCCCTCCTGACCGGTGTCACCCTGTCTTGCTACTCCAAAATTCTCAGGCAGAATGCCTTTCCCGGCGGTCTCGTCATTAAACCCCTGTTGTTGAAGGAATTCTTCCTCAAACCCCCTTTGAAGCGACGGAGACTTTCAGTGGTTGCTCGATGATCGGAGAACTCGCAGACCGCTGTTCTCCTTCTTGCCTTCCTCCAAGCCCTTGGCATCCTCTTGAGGATGGCCTCTGGGGTGGAGGACCTGGCGGGGAAGCCCCTTAAAGAGGAATCGGGGGGCTGAGGATGGCAGAGAGACGGCAAAGACCGGTGTGGAGGACGCTCGGAGTTGGCAGGGGCACCGAGGGAGTGGCTGAGTAGCTAGGCTCTCAAACGAAAGAAAGGTGCCATCTTTTAGGTGGAGTAAAGTCCCGAAGGAAGGGTAGGGGGTTTAAATAGGCAGCGGATCTTAGCGCAATTATGGCAGCGGGTATCCCTGGACCAACCGGTGCTTCCCACGTGTCCTGCGTATCCCACTCGCCGCTATCGAGGATTGACTGTTCGCAAATTTCCACGATGCGATGCTTGGGATCGCATCTCGATGGGAGTTCCGAAAAGACTCTTCGGATCACCCTAATCGAAAAAAGGGCTCTGGCATGCGCGCATTAAATGCCGACGTATCCGAAGGCGGTTGCGTCGGGATGTCAGGGAGGAAACTTTGGCTGCGACAACCTCTCTGAACTTCCTTCATTCGAAATTCAAACTCGGAAGTGGAGGGACTGGTGTTGGGTATAAAATACCCTCGGCCGAAGTTCTCAGCGGGATTGACCCTTGCGGACTCCGCCCACGACTTCGACTCCAAGGGGGACTCCACCCGGACTCCTACGGGAGCCAGGCTTCATCACCAACTTCAACTTCCGGTGAGCCCCGTCCAGACTCCTACGGGAGCCAGACTTCGCACCTGGCTTTAATTGCAGGAAGACTCCGCCCGGATTCCTACGGGAGTCGGGCTCCGTCCTCGACTCCAACGGCTGCAGACAGACTTCGTCCGGACTCCTACGGGAGCCGGACTCCGTCCACGACTTTGATCGCAAGTAGACTCCGCCCGGATTCCTACGGGAGTCGGGCTCCGTCCTCAACTTCAACTGCTAGTAAGCCTTGTCCGGATTACTACGGGAGTCGGACTTCGCCTTTGGTTTTAATTGCAGGAAGACTCCGCCCAGATTCCTACGGGAGCCGGGCTCCGTCCTCGACTCCAACGGCTGCAGACAGACTTCGTCCGGACTCCTACGGGAGCCAGACTCCGTCCATGACTTCGACCGCAAGTAGACTCCGCCCGGATTCCTAGGGAGCCAGGCTCCGTCCTCAACTTCAACTGCTAGTAAGCCTTGTCCGGACTCCTACGGGAGCCAGACTTTGCCTTTGGTTTTAATTGCAGGAAGACTCCGCCCGGATTCCTACGGGAGCCGGGCTCCGTCCTCGACTCCAACAGCTGCAGACAGACTTCGTCCGGACTCCTACGGGAGCCGGACTCCATCCACGACTTCGACCGCAAGTAGACTTCGCCCGGACTCCTACGGGAGCCGGGCTCCGTCCTTAACATCAACTGCTGGAAGACTCCGCCCGGATTCCTACGGGAGCTGGGCTCCGTCCTCGACTCCAACGGCTGCAGACAGACTTCGTCCGGACTCCTACAGGAGTCGGACTCCGTCCATGACTTCGACCGCAAGTAGACTCCGCTCGGACTCCTACGAGAGCCGGGCTCCGTCCTCAACATCAACTGCTGGAAGACTCCATCCGAATTTCTATGGGAGCCGGGCTCCGTTCTCGACTCCAACGGCTGCAGACAGACTTCGTCTAGACTCCTACGGGAGCCAGACTCCACCCACGACCCCAACTGTAAGTAGACTTCGTCCGGACTCCTACGGAAGCCAGACTCCGTCTTCTATTCCGACTGCGGGAAGACCTCGCCCAAACTCCTACGGGTACCAAACCTCGCTACCAACTCCAACCGAACTTCCGCTGACAAGTCTGGACCCCCTGGCGGGCCACAGTAACGGCCACAACACTGCTCCACTCCCTGCGACGGACCCTACGCAGCTCCATCACTCCCTGACAGGCCGCATTAACGGCCACGATTCTACTCCACTCCCTGCGGTGGACCCTACGCAGCTCCATCACTCCCTGACAGGCCGCATTAACGGCCACGATTCTACTCCACTCCCTGCGGCAGATCCTGTGCGATTCCACCACTCCCTGATGAGTCACGACAGCGGACGCCGCTCCACTCCCCGTAACTGATTCCACGTGGCGAGCCACGATGATAGCCACGATCCCACTCCACTACCCTCCACAATAAATTTTTCCTGACTCTGGGTGGCCCACTACCAGACGGTTACAGGCATCGCTATCAATTTGTTGCCCCCTCCGTCTATAAAAGGGGAGCCCCAGATACGTTATTCTATAAGCTCTCATTTTTACCTAAAAACTCTGCTAAAATTTCCGTTCGAGCACTCCATTCTTGTTGAGGCAGAGAACTGACTTGAGCGTCGGAGGGTCTTGCCGAAGCAACCCCACCTCTGGTTTAGACTTCTTTTGCAGGTCCCGGCAGCGACCGCGACTCTCTCGACTCCAGCTTCTCCGGCATAAGCGGATTTTTGCACCAACAGCAGCGACAACTAGTAGCGAGTTAAGGATGATGTCCTGATGATATTTGATGAGGTATCTACTTCTTTCTAGTAGTAGATTTTAGATTTTGCATGCACCTATCATGTATGTTGCAGAGAGGAGCTGTTTGACTTTTTAAAGAGCAGTGAGGGTACTGTTCATTTGTCAAATGGATCGAGCTTGCGATCAAAGAATCAGGATGGTCAGCTGGAGGAAACATGATGGTGCAGAGAGAAGATTGAGAGAGATTTGATACATAATCGATTTCAGAAGAAATCTTATCTTACTGAGTCGATTGGATTCGATCGGCTATAGGTGGAGAGCTGATGGAGGAATTCTGAAGATTTTGCATGGCGATAGGATGATATTGGAGGAAAAAAAGAGGATGAGAGGACATTACTACCTGACGGAGAGTCCAATGTGAGATGGAGCTTCAGAAGCTAGAGGGAACCCAAAGCAAGGTGGAACTCCAGGTGAAGGAGGATCGAGCATGAGATGCAAGACTCAAGAGGATGAGAGTGAAGGAACCAGATTTAGGGTTTCAAGATTAGATCTTAAAACTTTTTCAAGATCAGACAGTGGAAGACTAAAATAAATCATAATTTATTTTTTAAAACTAGAGAATCTCTAGATCTAAGATCCTATAACATGATTATTACATAGCATTAAATCAAAAATTAAAATATATAGAGCATGAACTATATGTTGATCATATCAACATGTTTCTATACTACATCTAATGTATGTATTAAACAATAGATCAGATCTATTACCTTGCAAGTTAGACATTCTAACCTTGCTGATCTGGGCTTGAGAATGATGTTGCAAACTGCACATGAATCCGATCTCTAGGAGTCATCCACACGAGCCCACGAATCTCGATCAGAAGTCCTGCTCTAGAAAATCAGCATAGTATGCTAGTACTGCGCTGATCCTTCTTCGATAGTTGATCAGGTGCCTCATTCTTCTTGATTTGGGCTCTTTCAAAGATGAGAAGTAGGAGGAGTTTTAGATCTGAGATGCTCTCAGAAAACTCAAGATGGAGGAAGGAAAGGGATGAAACTAACAACCCTAGAAGAAGACCCTCTTCTTCTTCTCTTTACTCTCTCCTAGACATCCTGTCTTGTGTCTATTATATCTCCATGACCCAAAGGTCTTTCTCTTAAATTTTTGGATACCCCAAAGGTCTCTCAATTCTCTGTGTTCTTCAAAAATTTCATGAAGAAACTCATTTTATAGAGAAAGATATGATAGAGTCCTTGTCTAGGTCAAATACCTAGTCAAGGCCTATCCAAACATGGCAAGATAAGGGACGCCCAACTCTTGGGCACCTCCTCCTTATTTTTGTGCATTGACCACCAACAAAGGGTGCACAATGTGTGCCCTAAAAGTCATAAAAATCTTAAAAAAAATCTAGATAAATTCGATGCAAAAAGGAAAGAGTTTTGGATTTCTAAAACTCTATCTCATAGAATTTGAAATCCAAACTTATTCCTACTTTGATTTGATCCACAACCACTTTCTATGTATGAAAGAAGAGAGAAAACCTTTTGGATATGGGAAAGACCTGAGAGAGGGCTTTTGTCGCATAAAATAAGAGGGGATTGGCGTGGAATAAGAGAGAGGGCATGGGGGGGGCTTATATGGTGCAAGGTGGAATCCTAGTCTTACTAGGATTCTATCTTATAATTTGTTTTAATTTGATTCCTCAAACCAAATCAAACCAAAATTAGATCAATCTAATTAAAATAGGTTTTAACCTAATTAAGAACCTAATTTAATTAGATTAAATTAGATTTAAATCTAATTTAATTTTCTAATCAAATTAGAAATTAGGTTGACCCAAGACCTAATTGAACTAGGACTAGTTTTTTTCTTGCACTTGGCTTATCCAATAAACCAATTGGACTTGATCCAATCAAGCCTAAACCAAATCTAATTAAATCATATTTAATTAAATTTAATCTCAGTCTATTGACTTAATCAAATTAAGCCAATTAGCAATCAAATTGCTAATCGATCCTCCTGCAACACTTGCACTAGGTTAAATGTCAATCGTATTGATCATTTAACCTTAAAACGATTCTTAATCGTTGATCAACCATCCGATCGGATCATGAACTCTAATGTGTATGACTTCATAGGTCTGAACCTAAGTTTGTAGCACAGAAATAAATTTTTGTACTAATCGAAGTGACCATCTAGCAATGGTACCCGATGATCGGATAGGTCGAATGTGTAGAACAACATCCTTAGAACCCATGTCGATATGGTTTTCATATAATTCATCCCCTTGACCAAAATGATCATAGGACACCTCAGAGTTCAACTGTCAACTCTGATCAGGTTGTCCACATTGTATTTCAAAATATCAAATCCATCTGATGGATTACCTTGGCCAAGATTTTGCTAAATTGAAATACAGTGACTCATTCTTCTCCAACTCTTGAAGTGGTCAATCCTATCTCGATCACACTCTGACTTCGCAAGTACTTGACTATGCCGAGAAGCCTTCCATCACTAAATTAGAAATTCAGTTAATCCAGTACCAAAGCACAGTGAGTTGCTTGCAAGTCACTGAGGTGATCTCAGGTCTAAAGGATATTTATACCTATATCCCATCAGAGACATTCTCAATAGCAGAATGCTTTGGAGTTGGTCACATTCCATGATGATATACCCTTACATCTCACCTGTATGCCATACCAGTGTCTCCACACTCTTTGGTTAAGAGGACAACTAATCTATATGGCCTACAGCGACCTATGCTCGATAGAAGCTATCGTCCTTATTAACAGCCTATCATTTGGTCGTGAATAGTTTTAAGGACTAATCGATAAATCCTCTCTTTATCGAATCTGAATACTCCTAAGGACTTCATCATAACAAAGGAGTTCATTAGAAGATGAAAGCTTATGATAAAAATATCAAATATATTTTATTTATTAACAAATTAATTACCATACTTGATTGCTCAACCGTCAACAGCTTGACGATTGGTTTTTGGGATATATTTTCCAACAACTCCTACTTGTTCTAAAGCCACTCGGCACAATATCTAATACTCATTTTCGACTTGTGGTTGTCGAACTCCTTTATTGTCAGGGCTTTGGTGAAGTGGTCGGCCAGATTCTCTTTTCCATCGATCTTCTAAAGGTCGATGTCACCTCGATCCACGATCTTTCAGACTTGGTGGAAGCGGTGCAAAATATGCTTCGTCTACTGGTGTGCTTTGGGTTCCTTCGTCTGAGCTATGGCACCAGTACTGTCGCAGTAAAGTAGGACCAGACCATTGAGGGAGGGTGCTACTCCGAGCTTGGTGATGAATTTTCTCAGCCACACAGCTTCTTTCGTGGCATCCGATGCTGTGATGTACTCTGCTTCACAAACAGAGTCTGCCACAGTATGCTGCTTGGAACTCTTCCAGCAGATAGCTCCATTCAGAGTAAAGATATAACCCGACACGCTTCTGCTGTGATCATGGTCAGATTGAAAGCTGGAGTCTGTGAACCCCACAAGTTTCAAATCTGACTCACCATAAACCAACCATTGGTCCTTAATATTTCTCAAATACTTAAAGATGACTTTAACCACTTTTCAGTGGTTTTCTCCAGGATCAGATTGGTATCTACTCACTACTTATAGTGAGTATGCCACATCTAATCTTGTACATATCAAGGTGTATATGATAGATCCCACGATCGAAGCACATAGGACTCTACTCATACGTTCTCTCTCTTCAGGAGTTGTCGGACAATCTTTCTTAGAGAGAAAAATTTCTTGACCTATCGGTAGATAGCCCTTCTTGAAATTCTCCACGCTGAACCTCTTCAGCACAGTGTCTATGTACGTAGACTGAAATAACCCAAGCATCTTTTTAGATCTATCCCTATAGATCTTCATCCCTAGGATGTAGGATGCTTCACCTAAGTTCTTTATTGAGAACTGCGATGACAACCAAACTTTTATTCCCTGTAGTGCGTGTGGAAAATTCAATGCAGGGGTAAAATGGTAATCTTAAAACTTTTTCAAAATCATGATTTTACAGTGAAAATTATTAATTAATCTAATTAATTAACATGAATTTATCCTACACTAGGATCTAAATATGATATATAGCATGCATTCATTTAAATTTGAAATTCAAATTCGAACAGTAAACACTTTACTGTAATGTGTTCAGAACACAATACCTTTGTGCGGGTAGTAGATCACCACAATCTGATCCCCGTCGAAAGAGTCTGATCATCACGACACAGCCACACAGCATATTTGGCCTCTACGGATTGTCCACATGAAGCTCCTGGTCTGATCGACTCCTCACGAGTGCTAGCTCGTTGTAGAGCCCTTTTGACGGTCGATGCTGATCGAACTCCTTCGATCGATGTCTGTCGATTCTTCGGATGCTCTAGATCATCAACAGACGTGCTTGAGAGGATGTTGAAGATCTCTCTAAAATTTTGTGGGCTCACGACATTCGTAGCTCACTTTCTCACTTTCCAAACCCCAGGCTAAAACTCTAGGAAACTCACCGGAAACCTTGCACCCACTTTTCTTTCTTTTTTTTCTTTTTCTCTTAGAAGGATATGGACTTCCTTCTCACGCCCCAGAATTTTTCTTCAAAAATCTTCTTCTTTGCACGCCCCACTCTTCTCCTCCTTTTATAACAACGTCAAACGTCTTATCCAAAAGAAAGGATAAAGATGAGTAATTGCACATTTGAATTCAAATCAAATTTTGAATTCAAATGGACACCAACTCATCCCTTATCTACTAAAGGCATGAGGCATGGCTTAAATTATACATGGAGTGATTTCATGAGAAACCTTTTCTCATGTAATGAATGGGGCGTAAAAAAAGGGATAAGGTGCAAAGATTGATTGCCCATTCAAATTCAAACTTTATTTTGAATTTGAATGGCCAACCAATCATCCTTATCCATTCATATGGCACATTAAAGTGGGGCGTGGAGAGGACTTGGTGTGAGAAAATAATTCATGAGAAGTTCCTTCTCATGAATTCAAATGGGTGCAATGGAAGTGAGGTGGCGCATGGAGATTGGGACAAGGTGGTTTAATTATTTAAACCAACCTAATTGAACCAAATAATTTAGGTCCAATTAGACTAATTTAAACCTAACTTAATTAGGCTTAATTAGGCTCAATAAAATCCTAATCAAATCAGGAATTGACTAAGCCCAACCCCTGATCAAATCAGGAACCAAACCATCTCGACGATTAGGTCAACTCTTAACCAAATCGGGTCAAACTCAACTGAATCCAATTCAATTGGACTTGATCCAAAAATAATTACTCAATCAAATTGAGTTAATTAGTGATCAATTTACTAATTAAATCTCTCATAAATACTGAATCTAAATCCAATGGGCAATCAGGCATTAGAATTCATTGATATGTAATCCTGATTGAAAAGTCTCAACCAGTGGGACTCTTGACCCCGGTACCCATAATGTGTAGAACTTATGATCAGAGAATCCTGATTCTCGATCATTGAGTCCCAAATATGTAAGATTCTACATCAGCCATCAGATCAGATAGGAACCTCTAATGTGTGTGACCCCGTAGGTTCGAACCTAAGCCGGTAGCACAGAACCAATTCCTGTACTAATCGAAGTGACCATCTAGCAATGGTGCCTGATGTCTGGATGGATCGAAGAGTCACAATCATAACACTCAGAACCTACATGAATATGGTTATTGTATAATTCATCCTTTTGACCCCTGTGTTTAGGACGACTCAGGGTTAAACTGTCAACCCTGATCAGATCATCCGAATCGTGCTCAACTCAAACAGTCCTGTGACTCCTCACAAGGGCTACCCTGGCCAAGGTTTTGCTAAATTGAAACACGATTGTACACAGCTCCTAAACCAGAGTGGTCAATCCCATCTTGACACACGCATCGACAAGTCAAGTACTTGACTACACCCAGCAGCCTTCCATCACTGAATTAAAAATTCAGGTAGTCCAGTGCCTAAGTGCAGTGAGTTGCTTGCAAGTTACCGTGGCAGTCCCAGGTCGGAGGGATATTTATACCCATATTCCATCAGAGTAAATCTTGACAGCAGAAATAGCTCCAGAGTCGGTCACGTTCAGTGCAGATGTACCCTTACATCTCATCTGTATGTCATACCAGTGTCTCCACACTCATTGGTTAAGAGGACAACCAACCTATATGGCACACAATGACCTATGCTTGATAAACATTGCCGTCCTTGGTAACAACGTATTATTTGGTCGCGAACAGATTGTAGGACTAAACGACAAATCCTCCTTTGTCAAGTCTAAATAGTCCTAAGGACTTCACCACAACATAGGAGTTCATTAGAAGATGAAATATTTTGTGATGAAAAATGTCAAAATAATTTTTATTAATTCATAATTCATGTACAAATATAAAAAATGAGCACAACCGTCAACAGACTGACGATTGACTTTGGGACACTATTCTCAATAATCTTCCACTTGGCCTAGAGCCAATCGGTGCAGTATCTAATACCTATCTTCGACTTGTAGTTGTCGAACTCCTTCACTGCAATGGCTTTAGTGAATGGGTCGGCCAGGTTCTCCTTTCCGTCGATCTTCTAAAGGTCGACGTCACCTCGATCCATAATTTTTCGGATGAGATGATAGCGGCGCAGAATATGCTTCGTCTGCTGGTGTGCCTTAGGTTCCTTCGCCTGAGCAATGGCTCTAGAGCTATCACAGTAGAGCAGAACTGGACCAACAAGGGAGGGTGCTACTCCGAGCTCGGTGATGAATTTCTTCAGCCACACCGCTTCTTTGGCAGCATCTGATGCGGCGACATACTCCGCCTCGCAAACTGAATCAGCCACTGTATGCTGCTTGAAATTTTTTCAGTAGATAGCCCCACCATTAAGGGTAAAAATAAATTCTGACACACTTTTACTGTCATCATGATCAGACTGAAAATTAGAGTCTGTAAATCCTATAAGTCTCAAGTCTGATTCACCATAAACAAGCCACTGGTCTTTAGTATTTCTTAAATACTTCAGGATAGTTTTAACAACCTTCCAGTGATTCTTTCCTGGATCAGATTGGTATCTACTCACTACCCCTAGTGAGTATGCCACATCTGATCGTGTACATGTCATGGTGTACATGATAGATCCCACTGTCGAAGCATATGGAATCCTACCCATACGCTCTCTCTCTTGAGGTGTTGTCGGACAATCCCTCTTCGAGAGAGAAATTCTATGGCCTATCGGAAGATAGCCTTTTTTGAAATTCTCCATGCTGAACCTCTTCAGCATAGTATCAATGTACGTGGACTGAGATAAATCAAGCAACCTTTTAGATCTATCCCTATAGATCCTCATCCCTAGGATGTAGGAAGCTTCTCCCAGATCCTTCATGGAGAACTGTGACGACAGCCAAATCTTTATTCCCTGTAATGCAGGGACATCATTCTCGATTAAGAGAATGTCATCCACATACAATACAAGAAATACTACTACTGGACCATTAGCCCACTTATAAATGCATGGCTCTTCTCCATTCTTAACGAAGCCATACGTCTTGATCGTCTTATGAAAACATATGTTCCAACTCCGTGATGCCTGCTTAAGTCCACAAATGGATCTCTGTAGCCTGCACATCTTAGACTCATCTGTGGATGTGAATCCTTCAGGTTGTATCATATACACCTCTTCATCCAGCTCTCCATTTAGGAAAGCTGTCTTCATATCCATCTGCCAGATTTCATATTCCAGATGGGCAGCTATCGCAAGCATAATCCGAATGGATTTGAGCATTGCCACAAGAGAAAATATCTCGTCATAGTCTATACCATAACGTTGACGATATTCCTTGATAATCAGATGGGCTTTATAGGTTTCCACCTTTCCGTCTGCGCCTCTCTTCCTCTTGAAGACCCACTTACACCCTATAGGTTTTACTCCTTCGGGTGGGTCAACCAATGTCCACACATCGTTGACCTTCATAGACTCCATTTCGGATTTCATGGCCTCCAGCCATTTCTCAGAGTCGGGTCTCTGCATTGCATCCATATAGGTGATCGGATCCTCATCGTTTTCATCAAGTTCGATAGGATCGCCATCCCAGACTAAGAAACTATAGTATCTGTCTGGTTGACATGGTACTCTATCAGATCGCCTTAAGGGTACTTGAACAATGGGCTCCAGATCTGATCTAACCAAATTCGGTTCAGGTTCAGCAACTTGTGTCGATTTTTTCACCTGCCGAACTTCGTCAAGTTCGATCTTAGAGGCAATAGTCCCTTCACTAAGGAACTCCTTTTTCAAAAAAATTGCCTTAAGGCTGACAAACACTTTTTGCTCATCAACTAGGTAGAAGTAATATCCTTTGGTCTCTTTTGGGTACCCTATAAAATTACACTTGTCAGACCTAGGTCCAAGCTTGTCCATAATTAAACATTTAACATAAGTCGGACACTCCCAAACCCTAAGGTGCGAGAGTACTAGCTTACGTTCTATCCATATCTCATATGACATTTTGGTTACAGACTTACTCGGAACCCTATTTAGAAGGTAACAAGCCGATTCGAGCGCATATCCCTAGAGGGAGATCGGCAGACCAGCAAACCCCATCATGGATCGAACCATGTCCAACAAGATCCGATTCCTCCTTTCAGATACACCATTATGTTGTGGTGTTCCAAGAGGAGTCCATTGAGAGAGAATCCCATTCTCCTCAAGATATGTCAGAAAATCATTGAAAAGGTATTCACCTCCTCGATCAGATCGAAGAGTTTTAATACACTTTTCAGTTTATTTTTCTACCTCATTTCGGAATAGTTTGAACATTTCAAATGACTCTGATTTATGCTTCATTAAATAGACATACCCATACCTCGATAGGTCGTTTGTGAAGGTTATGAAGTAGAAATATCCACCTCTTGCACTTGAGCTCATGGGTCCACATACATCAAAATGTACCAGAGCCAAGAGTTCACTGGCTCGCTCACCTTTTCCAATAAAAGGTGATTTGATCATTTTACCAAGAAGACAGGACTCACAGGTTGGAAGTGATTCACAATCACTAACTTCAAGAATTTTTTCTTGAGCCAACCTGTTTATCCTGTTCTTATTGATATGACCTAGCCTACAGTGCCAAAGGTAGACTTCTGACACATTATCTATTCTAGGGTGTTTACCGGAGGTTTGAACCACATTAACAGGTTATGATAGAAAGTAAATTTCATTATTAAGTTGTCCAACAAACATTGTAACATCATTCAAAATGATATTGCAAATATTTCCTTTTATTAAAAATTGATAACCGTTCATGGCCAAAAGGCCTACAGAAATAATATTTAATAAAAAGCTTGGACAATAGTGACATTCACTCAGAATTATATTTCGAGAATTGATTACAAGGTTCATAATTCCTAATGCTAGAACGGAAACTTTGCTTCCATCTCCAACATTCAGGAATCTCTCACCTTCATCAAATCTCCTACTGACCTGCAGACCATACATCGAATTGCAAATATGGTAAGGGCTTCCGGTATCCAATACCCAGACAGTAGTATCACAAATGGAAAAGTTGCAAGGTGTTATCATATAAGTACCTTGCTTCTTCTTCGGCTTGTTCGGCTCCAGGGAAGCAATGTATAGAGGACAGTTCCTCTTCCAGTGCCCCTACTTCTTGCAAAAGAAGCACTCCGTCTGGCTCTGATCAGGCTTGCACTTCTTGGTTTGACCCTGTGCAGACATCCCAGCATGCAGCTGCATCTTCTTATTCTTCTTTTTCTTGTTCTTCTTCTTCCCTTTTTTAAAGGGTCGACGACCAGAAGAAGACCCTCCCACAACATTCACCGACTCCTTATGGAGCTGGTGATCTTTCTCAAAGTTCTGCAGCAACCCCAACAAGCCGTGGTAGTTCACTGCAGGCTTTGTCATCCAAAAATGAGTAAGGAAGGGGAGGAAGGATTTGGACAATGAATTAAGGATCGCATCCTTACCGAGCTGCTCGTGCAAGGGAAAGCCCAGTTTACTTAGGCGTTCAATCATTTCGATCATGTACAGTACATGATCAGTGACTGAGGCTCCATCCCTCATCTGAGCATTGAAAATGGCATAACTAGTTTTGTGCCTTTCAACATCGTCAGGCGTGCCAAAGAAGTCGTTCAACATTTGAAGCATCTCCTGTGGCTGGGCGTTCTCGAACCTGCGGCTGAACTCATCATTCATTGCCGCCAGCATAATGCACCGAACGGTGGTGCGGTCGTTGAACCACTTCTGATAAGTGTCTCGGACCGTCCCTCTAACATTCGGGGCTGGCTCCTCAGGTGCCGGATCCATTACTACATAAAGGATCCACTCATGCTCAACGATGATTTTTAATTTTTGATACTAGCTATCGAAATTAGGTCTCATGAGCTTGTCATTATCTAATAATGATCGGAGGGACAGGGTAGTGGCCATAGCTGCATAAAGGAAAACCAGATCTCTATTAGTACATAAATTATAAATACTAAAGACTTGGACTTTAGTCTAAAGTTTCTTTCAGTATTTTTACGAACTGGTAGCCTCAACCTCCAATTCGAGGAATTACTTTAATTTCTTAGTGGGTACTAGAATCGACACAAACTACACACGAGCCCAACTTTGGTTGGTCAATCCATGTGCATCTATGGGTAGGTTCATAACCAGTTGTTTCTCTAAACAACTTCTAGTAATTGATTTTGCCCCAGAACCTAATCAGTAGGCTTTGGCCTCCACTGAAAAGATCTGGTTAGGTCCAACCATTAACATGATTTGATTTGGTGAATCGAACCAATAAATGATCAGGCTCGACTTTGGCCGGCCAACCTGACCACCATCAGAAAGACTCAAACCAAATTATCATATTATGAATGATAATTCCATTAGTCAATAAGCACCAGGCCTTTGGGCCTCCAATGATTATTAAACTAATGGACTCATTATCACTCACTTAATGGGAGGCTATGACTTAGTTATCAATATAACTTAATCATTTTTAGGGACCTAATAATTTTTGAGGATTTTATTAAAGGATAGATGAGAAGAAAATATCCAGCCAATTTCAATCCTCCCACTGACTTCACCAAGTCAGATTAAAAAAGGATTTAATTAAAGCTGGCATTAAGAGCACCTAAATCAGTCAAACTGATTTACCTAATGACATGGGTGAGCCCTAATCACCAAGTGATCTAATCAAAATCTAATTCACTAGGTTGGCCAGGTAAGTGAGATCAGTGGTGGGGATAAGCCATTAACTCGTCAGAGATCGAATCACTGCGAGTAGCTCCCGCTTAAAAACCACTGGTCAAAATGCCAAACTTACCTTAGACACCAACCGATTTATTAATTTTAATTTGATCAACTTATTAAATAGGGTTCCATCGCGTAGCCATGAATTAAGTCCATCTTGGTCTAGTTAAAGACATGGACCCATTCAACTACAATTATTGGAGTTGAGTCTAGAGTATCCTTGACCTAATCTAATTCAACTTTTGATTAGATTTGACCAATTACTCTAATTTAGTCCATTTCTTTAAGCTAACCTTAGGTCTAACCCAATTATGGACCTAATCCATCTAACCCATTGACCCACAAGTTTATGCAATTATCTTAGGTCTTAATTCACAATTCTAGACCTACTAGACAACACTTAATTCTTTTAATTAAGTATTTGGGCTGATGGGTCAGGGTTTGGTATTTCGAAAATAATTTTCAAATTTGAAAGATTTTATTTTCTGTTCATCAAATATGTTGACTCATTTCACAAATAGATCAGCACATTTTATAAATAGCAATCCTATTGCTAATTACATAACAGAAAATAACTCAATCAAAATAAATCATGAATATTCCTTTAGATCTAATCTAACACATTCATGATAAATTTTACAATTGAACCTTTACATCTTAATTCCTTTCGCTGCTTCATCTGTATGAGATATAATTACAGTGGCACCCCTACCGCCATAGGAGACCCCATCGAATGAGAGGAGAGGGCCTTTAAACCCTGCTTTTCTCCTATGACTGGACGGCCATGGCAACCAACCCAATTCGATTACTTGCTACTTGGATCAAGTATATCTAAATATACCAATTTCAAAATTTAAATTTCAAATTTTAAATTTCAAATTTTAAATTTCAAATTTTAAATTTCAAATTTTAAATTTCAAATTTTAAATTTTGAATTTCAAATTTCAAACAAATTTTAAATTTCAAATTTTTGAATTTTAAATTTTGAATTTTAAATTTTGAATTTTAAATTTGAAATTTCAACCAAATTTTAAATTTTAAATTTTAAATTTTGAATTTCAAATTTTTGAATTTTGAATTTCAAATTTCAAATTTTAAATTTCAAATTTTAAATTTTGAATTTAAATTTTTGAATTTTGAATTTCGAACAACTTTCAAAATTCAAATTTTAAATTTTAAATTTCAAATTTAAACTTTTAGATTATAACTTAATCTATGTATGTAAATATATATATCATATCTAAGAACCCGCTCTGATACCATTTATGGGAAATTCAGTGCAGGGGTAAAATGGTAATTTTAAAACTTTTTCAAAATCATAATTTTATAGTAAAAATTATTAATTAATCTAATTAATTAACATAAATTTATCCTACACTAGGATCTAAATATGATATATAGCATGTATTCATTTAAATTTGAAATTCAAATTCGAACAGTAAACACTTTACTGTAATGTGTTCAGAACACAATACTTTTGTACGGATAGTAGATCACCGCAATCTGATCACCGTCGGAAGAGTCTGATCGTCACGATGTAGCCACACAATATATCTGGCCTCTGCGGATCGTCCACATGAAGCTCCTGGTCTGATCGACTCCTCACGAGTGCTAGCTCGTTGTAGAGCCCTTTTGACGGCCGATGCTGATCGAACTCCTTCGATCGATGTCTGTCGATTTTTCGGATACTTCGGATCATCAACAGACATGCTTGAGAGGATGTTGAAGATCTCTCTAAAATTTTGTGGACTCACGATACTCGTAGCTCACTTTCTCACTTCCCGAATCCCAGGCTAAAACTCTAGGAAACTCACCGGAAACCATGCACCCACTTTTCTTTCTTTTCTTTCTTTCTCTCTTGGAAGGATATAGACTTTCTTCTCACGCACAAGACTTTTCACGCTCCAAAATTTTTCTCCAAAAATCTTCTTCTTTGCACGCCCCACTCTTCTCCTCCTTTTATAACAACGTCAAACGTCTTATCCAAAAGAAAGGATAAAGATAAGTAATTGCACATTTGAATTCAAATCAATTTTTGAATTCAAATGGACACCAACTCATCCCTTATCCACTAAAGACGTGAGGCGTGGCTTAAATTGTGCATGAAGTGATTTCATGAGAAACCTTTTCTCATGTAATGAATGGGGCGTAAAAAAAAGGGATAAAGTGCAAAGATTGATTGCCCATTCAAATTCAAACTTTATTTTGAATTTGAATGGCCAACCAATCATCCTTATCCATTCATATGGCACATTAAAGTGGGGCATGGAGAGGGCTTGGTGTGAGGAAATAATTCATGAGAAGTTCCTTCTCATGAATTCAAATGGGTGTAATGGAAGTCAGGTGGCGCATGGAGATTGGGTCAAGATGGTTTAATTATTTAAACCAACCTAATTGAACCAAATAATTTAGGTCCAATTAGACTAATTTAAACCTAACTTAATTAGGCTTAATTAGGCTCAATAAAGTCTTAATCAAATCAGGAATTGACTAAGCCCAACCCTTGATCAAATCAGGGACCAAACCATCTCGACGATTAGGTCAACTCTTAACCTAATCGGGTCTAACCCAACTGAATCTAATTCAATTGGACTTGATCCAAAAATAATTACTCAATCAAATTGAGTTAATTAGTGATCAATTCACTAATTAAACTTCTCATAAATACTGAGTCTAAATCCGATGGGCAATCAGGCATCAGAATTCATCGATATGTAACCCTGATCGAAAAGTCCTAACCAGTGGGACTCTTGACCCCGGTACCCATAATGTGTAGAACTCATGATCAGAGAATCCTGATTCTCAATCACTGAGTTCCAAATATGTAGGATTCTACATCAGCCATTAGATCAGATAGGAACCTCCAATGTGTGTGACCATGCAAGTTCGAACCTAAGCCAGTTGCACAGGAACCAATTCCTGTACTAATCGAAGTGACCATCTAGCAATGGTACCCGATGTTCGGATAGGTCAAAGAGTCACAATCACAATACTCAGAACCTACATGAATATGGTTACTGTATAATTCACCTTTTGACCCCTGTGTTTAGGACGACTCAGGGTTAAACTGTCAACCCTGATCAGATCATCCGAATCGTGCTCAACTCAAACAGTCCTGTGACTCCTCACAAGGACTACCCTGGCCAAGGTTTTGCTAAATTGAAACATGACTGTACATAGCTCCTAAATCAGAGTGATCAATTTCATCTTGACACACGCACCGACAAGTCAAGTACTTGACTACACCCAGCAGTCTTCCGTCACCGAATTAAAAATTCAGGTAGTCCAGTGCCTAAGTGCAGTGAGTTGCTTGTAAGTCACCGTGGCGGTCTCAGGTCGGAGGGATATTTATACCCATATTCCATCAGAGTAAATCTTGACAGCAGAAATAGCTCCGGAGTCGGTCACGTTCAGTGTAGATGTACCCTTACATCTCACCTGTATGCCATACCAGTGTCTCCACACTCATTGGTTAAGAGGACAACCAACCTATATGGCACACAACGACCTATGCTTGATAAACATTATCGTCCTTGGTAACAACGTATCATTTGATCGCGAACAGATTTAAGGACTAAACGATAAATCCTCCTTCGTCAAGTCTAAATAGTCCTAAGGACTTCACCACAACATAGGAGTTCATTAGAAGATGAAATATTTTATGATGAAAAATATCAAAATAATTTTTATTAATTCATAATTCATATACAAATATAAAAATGAGCACAACTGTCAACAGGCTGACGATTGGCTTTGGGATACTATTTCCAACAGTGTGGGGATGTCATTCCCGATTAAGAGAATGTCATTCACGTACAAGACAAGGAATACCACAACTGGACTATTTGCCTATTTATAGATGCAGGGCTCTTCTCTATTCTTAACGAAGCCATACATTTTGATCACCTTATCAAAACGCACGTTCCAACTCTAAGAAGCTTGCTTCAATCCATAAATGGATCTCCGAAGCTTGCACACCTTAGACTCATCTGTGGATATAAACCCCTCAGGTTGTATCATATACACCTCTTCGGTCAGCTCTCCATTCAGTAAAGCTGTCTTTGCATTCATTTGCCAGATCTCATAATCTAGATGGGCAGTTATTGCAAGCATTATCCAAATAGATTTGAGCATTGTCATAGGAGAAAATATCTCATCATAGTCAATACCATAACGTTGACGATACCCCTTGGCAACCAGACGAGCTTTATAGGTCTCTATCTTTCTGTCTGCGCCCCTTTTCCTTTTGAATACCCATTTACACCCAATGGGTTTAACCCCTTCAGATGGGTCAACCAATGTCCATACATCGTTGACCTTCATGGACTCCATTTCGGATTTCATGGCTTCAAGCCATTTTTCAGAATCAGGTCTCTGTATTGCATCCATATAGATGATCGGATCTTCATCGTTTTCATCGAGTTTGATGGGATCACCATCCCAGATCAAGAAATCATTGTATCTGTTCGGCTAACGCGGTACTCTATCGAATCACCTTAATGGTGCAGGTACATTGGGCTCCGAATCTGATCTAATCAAATCTGACTCAGGTTCAGCTATTGGTGTCAGTCCTTCTACCTGTTGAACTTCATCAAGTTCAACCTTAGAGGCAACGGTTCCTTCATCAAGGAACTCTTTTTCTAAAAAGATTTCCTTAAGGCTGATGAACATCTTTTATTTATCAGCATGGTAGAAAAAATATCCTTAGGTCTCTTTGGGGTACCTTATGAATGTGCATTTGTCAGACCTAGATCCAAGTTTGTCTGTGACTAATCGTTTGACATAGATCGGGCACCCCTAGACCCTAAGGTATGAAGGTGCTGGCTTACGTCCTGTCCATATCTCATATGGAGTCTTAATTATAGACTTACTTGAAACCCTATTTAACAGATAACAGGCCGATTCGAGTGCATATCCCCAGAAAGATATCGCAAGCTGGAAAACCCATCATGGATCGGATCATGTCTAACAGAGTCTGATTTCTTCTTTCAGACACACCATTATGTTGTGGTATTTCTGGAGGAGTCTATTGGGAGAGAATCCCATTCTCTCCTAGATATGTGAGAAACTCACTAGAAAGATATTCTCCTCCTCGATCAGATCGAAGAGTTTTAATACTCTTCCCAATTTATTTTTCTACTTCACTTCAAAATCATTTGAACATTTCAAATGAATCTGACTTATGTTTCATCAGATAGACATCCATATCTGGATAGATCATCTGTGAAAGTTATGAAGTAGAAATATCCACCTCTAGCACTTGTGCTCATGGGCCCGCATACATCAGTATGTACTAGGTCCAAGAGCTCAGTAGCTCTCTCACCTTTTTCAGTAAAAGGTGACTTGGTCATTTTACCAAGAAGATAGGACTTATAGGTTGGAAGTGATTCACAATCACTGACTTCGAAGATTTCCTCTTGAGTCAACCTGTGTATTCTGTTCTTATTTATATGACCTAGCCTATAGTGCCATAAGTAGATATCTGACACACACTATCTAATCTAGGGTGCTTGCCAGTAGAATAGACTCTTATCGGGCTTGATCTTTCTGGTCTGGGCCTGCACTGATGTCCCAGCCTAAACTTGCACCTTCTTCACTTTCTTCTTCTTGTTCTTCTTCCCCTTTTTAAAGGGTCGAGAATTAGAAGATGAACCTCCCACTAAGTTCACCAACTCCTTGTGGAGTTGGTGATCCTTCTCAAAGTTTTGAAGCAACCCCAATAACCCGTGGTAGTTCACTTCAGGCTTTATCATTCTATAATGAGGGAGGAATGGAAGATAAGATTTGGGCAGCGAGTTCAGTATTGCATCTTTCTCAAGCTGCTCATGCAAGGGAAAGCCGAGCTTGCTCAATCGTTCCATCAGCTCGATCATGTACAATACATGATCAGTGACAGAGGCACCATCCTGCATTTTGGCGTTGAAGATGGCACAACTAGTCTTGTGCCTCTCCACATCATCGGGTGTGCCAAAAGCATCCTCCAACACTTGAAGCATGTCCTTTGACTGAGCCGTCTCGAATCTACGACTGAACTCGTCACTCATGGCAGCCAGCATAATACAGCGCACCGTGGTCTGATCACTGAGCCACTTCTGGTAAGTGTCTCTGACTGTTCCACGTGTATTGACAGCTGACTTCTTAGGTGTAGGATCCATTATCACATATAGGATTTATTCATGCTTCAGGACTATCTTCAACTTTTGGTACTAGCTACCGAAGTTGGGTCTCACCAACTTATCATTGTCCAACAATGATCGGAGCGATAGGGAAGTGGCCATATCTGCATAAAAAAAAATCATAATCTAATTAGTAATCGATTCATTAAATCTAAAGATTTGAACTTTAATCAAAAAGTTTTTTCTACTATTTTATTCAAATTGGTAGCCTCTACCTCCAATTCGAAGAATTACCCTAATTCCTTAGTAGGTACTAAAATTCACTGAGACTGCACATAAGCCCAACTTTGGTTGGCCAACCCATGTACATCTAAGGGTAGGTTCATAACCAATTATTTCTCTAAATAATTTTTAGTAATTTTAATTTTGCCCCAGAAACCTAATTAGTAGGCTTTGGCCTCCACTGTAAGGATCCGGTTAGGTCCAACCATTAACATGACCATACTTGGTGCATCTAACCAACGAATGATTAAGTCCAACTTTGGTTGGCTCACCTAACCACCATTAGAGAGACACTTCCAAGTCGTCATATGATGAGTGATAATTCTATTAGTCAACAAGCACCAGGCCTTTGGGTCTGCAATGATTATTGAGTTAATGGACTCATTATCAAACACTTTAATGGGAGGCTATGACTCGGTTATCTCCATAACTTTGTCATTTTAAGGACCTAATAATTTTAGAGGATTTAAATGATTTAGAGGATGAGGTCAGATGAACCAGCTTATCATGATCCTCCCACTGGCTTCACCAAGTCAGCTTAAGGGAGACCATTAAAAAGGCTGGTCTAGGAGCACCTAAATCAGTGACACTGATTTACTTAGCTGACATGGGTCAGCTCGAATAGTTAAGTGATCCGATCAAAATATAATTTCACCAAGAGGTCAGGTAAGTTCGATCAGTGGGAGGGTCGGCCAAAGCTTGCCTTAGACACCATCAAAAATGGCCAGGTAAGCGGGCTCCTAATTAAAAACCACCGATCTGGTTTACCTTAGACACCAATTAGTTTAATTAGTTTCAATTAGATCAACCTAACAGTTCATGCTAGACCGTTTAACAAAGAATCAAGTCTATTTGATTCTTGTTAAAGATATGGACTTGACCAACTACAACTATTGTAATTGATCTAGAGAATCCTTGACCTAATCTAAGACAACAATTGATTAGATTTAGTCAATTCTCTAATTAAATTCATCTTTAATCTAACTATAGGTCTAACCCAATTAATGGACCTAATTCCCACTAACCCATTAACCCAATGTGTTATAGTTTGTATCTTAGGTTCTTCAATTCACAATCCTAGAACCTAATCAAACAACTTCCTAATTCTTAATTAAGTTTTGGATTGAGGGTTGGGTTCGACTTTTCGAAAATAATTTTTATATTTGTAAAATAATTTTACAATATAGTTCTACCAACCATATTACATGTTTGATTCATAATCAAGATGCCAGTGAAATAAACATGAAACTACTTTAAATCTAATCTAAACAGGTTCATGTAATTGAAATAATTTCAACTTTAAACAATTTCTTTGCATAAAAATTATTAATAAAAAGATTTTATTTTAGATTTAAATACTTTTTAAATCTAATAAATCATAAATTTAATTTAGATCATATCTAACAAATTTATGATTAAAGATAGATTTACATAAACTAGGACAACCTTTACACTGTAAGGGGTAAACCTTACAGCAAGACAACCTTACAGTTCGTGATTGATCTAAAATTTTAATTTTAGATTTAATAATTAGATTATAAATTAAATTTAATCTAAAAAATAATCTAAGTATGTATAAAAAATCATGTAATAAACAACCTTAGGCTCTGATACCAATTGAAAGAACCAGATCGAGGGTTTTAGGGTTAGATCTTAAAATTTTTTCAAGATCAGACAGCGGAAGACTAAAATAATTAAAAATTTATTTTTTAAAATTAAAGAATCTTTAGATCTAAGATTCGATTGTATGATTATTACATAGTATTAAATCAAAAATTAAAATATATAGAGTATGAACTACATGTTGATCATATCAACATGTTTCTATACTACATCTAATGTATGTATTAAACAATAGATCAGATCTATTATCTTGTAAGTTAGATGTTCTAACCTTGCTGATCTGGGCTTGAGGATGACGTTGCAAACCACACACACATCCAGTCTCTAGAAGTCATCCACACGAGCCCACGAATCTCGATTAGAAGTCCTGCTTCAGGAAATCAGCACAGTATGCTAGTACTGCGCTGATCCTTCTTCCATGGTTGATCAGGTGCCTCCTTCTTCTTGATTTGGACTCTTCCAAAGATGAGAAGTAGGAGGAGGAGTTTTAGATCTGAGATGCTCTCAGAAAACTCAAGATGGAGGAAGGAAAGGGATGAAACTAACAACCCTAGAAGAAAACCCTCTTCTTCTTCTCTTTACTCTCTCCTAGACACCCTATCTTGTGTCTATTATATCTCCATGATCCAAAGATTTCTCTCTCTAATTTTTGGATGCCTCAAAGATCTCTCAAATCTCTATATTTTTCAAAAATTTCATGAAAAAACTCATTTTATAGAGAGAGATATGATAGAGTCCTTGTCTAGGTCAAATACCTAGTCAAGGCTAATCCAAACATGGCAAGATAAGGGGCACCCAACTCTTGGGCACCTCCTCCTTATTTTCCTACATGGACCACTAGCAAAGGGTGCACAATATATACCCTAAAATCCATAAAAATTTTAAAAAAAATTTAGATAAATTCGGTGTAAAAAGAAAAGAGTTTTGGATTTCTAAAACTCTATCTCATAGAATTTGAAATCCAAACTTATTCCTACTTTGATTTGATCCACAACCACTTTTCATGTATGAAAGAAGAGAGAAAACCTTTTGGACATGGAAAAGACCTAGGAGAGGGCTTTTGTCACACAAAATAAGAGGGGATTGGCATGGAATAAGAGAGGGGGCGTGGGGGGGCTTATGTGGCGCAAGGTGGAATCCTAGTCTTACTAGGATTCTATCTTATGACTTGTTTTAATTTGGTTTCTCAAACTAAATCAAATTAAAATTAGATCAATCTAATTAAAATAAATTTTAACCTAATTAAGAATCTAATTTAATTAGATTAAATTAGATTTAAATTTGATTTAATTTTCTAATCAAATTAGAAATTAGGTTGACCCAAGTCCTAATTGAACTAGGACTAGTTTTTTCCTTGCATTTGGCTTATCCAATAAACCAATTGAACTTGATCCAATCAAGCTTAAATCAAATCTAATTAAATCATATTTAATTAAACTTAATCTCAGTCTATTGGCTTAATCAAATTAAGTCAATTAGCAATCAAATTGCTAATCGATCCTCCTGCAATACTTGCACTAGGTTAAATGTCAATCGCATTGATCATTTAACCTTAGAACGATTCTTAATCGTTGATCAACCATCCGATCGGATCATGAACTCTAATGTGTGACCTCATAGGTCTGAACCTAAGTTGGTAGTATAGAAATAAATTTCTGTACCAATCGAAGTGACCATCTAGCAATGGTACCCGACGATCGGATAGGTCGAATATGTAGAACAACATCCTTAGAATCCATGCGGATATAGTTTTCATATAATTCATCTCCTTGACCAAAATGATCATAGGATACCTCAGAGTTCAACTGTCAACTCTGATCAGGTTGTCCACATTGTATTTCAAAATATCAAATCCATCTGATGGATTACCTTGGCTAAGGTTTTGCTAAGTTGAAATACAGTGACTCATTCTTCTCCAACTCTTAGAGTGGTCAATCCCATCTTGATCACACTCTGACTTCGCAAGTAGTTGACTATGCCCAGAAGCCTTCCGTGACTGAATTAAAAATTCAGTTAGTCCAGTACCAAAGCACAGTGAGTTGTTTGCAAGTCACTGAGGTGATCTCAGGTCTAAGAGATACTTATACCTATATCCCATCAGAGACATTCTCGATAGTAGAATATTCTGGAGTTGGTCACGTTCAATGATGATGTATCCTTACATCTCACCTGTATGCCATACCAGTGTCTCCACACTCTTTGGTTAAGAAGACAACCAACCCATATGGCCTACAGCGACCTATGCTCGATAGAAGCTGTCGTCCTTATTAACAGCCTATCATTTGATCGTGAACAGTTTTAAAGACTAATCGATAAATCCTCTCTTTATCGAATCTGAATAGCCCTAAGGACTTCATCATAACAACAGAGTTCATTAGAAGATGAAAGCTTATGATGAAAATACTAAATATATTTTATTTATTAACAAATCAATTACCATACTTGGTTGCTCAATCGTCAACAGCTTGACGATTGACTTTTGGAACATATTTTCTAACAGGGAGAAGATATCTCAAGATGAGATTTCTATTACCGTAGGAGACTACTCTTAGCAGATCTCAAGTCAAGAGGAGCACAGCATATGACAAAGATGAGATAGAGCAGCTTGGCTCAACTCCCATATTCGCCTATTTATGTGAAGGAAAAGAAAGCCTATTTCTATCAAAAAATGCAATAGATACCCTAGTGCATCTAATTATTTTTTATAACTAGCTTAATTAAAGATTAAATCTTTACTTGATATGTAGCGAAATAGAGATCAAATCTCAAATATTCTGAATCCAAAGCCTCGTATAGGTATGAATTCACAAATCCTCTACTTCGTGCGCATGCCAAACTTCATAGGAAAGCAGGATGAAGTCTCGGATTGAATCACCTTCATAAGACAACAAAGAGAGGAGAGAGAGCCTCTAGTGTGACACCTCACACCAATGCCCAAGAGGGCCTTCACACCGTGGGAAGGTGGGATGCCAAGGGTGGGTGATGCCGAGGATAGGTGACGCCCACTCTATCTTCATGCCTCCTCTTCCTCTCTTTCTTTCCTTAGCATACAATCCAATTATTATGCCATGATAGTTAGAGGTCCTTCCTATTTATAGATGATTTTTCATGACTCATACGATTAGGATTCTTAATTCAAACATGCTTTGAATTAATCTATATCTTATCAAAGGAGTCCTAAGGGAGAAAGGATTGGCGCCTAACTAGGCGCCCTCATGCACCCACGCCTACACCCAAGGGTGGGGCGGCAACAACCAGAACCCCATCACCCCCCTTGGTCAGTCATAAGGAGAGAGAATCTCAGTAAAAGTAGATTTTAAGAATCTAATCTAAATATGGATCAATTCGAATTCAATTCGAACCTGATTCAAAATAATTTCGAATAGGCTGTCAATCGTAAACTGTTTAGGATTTAGGATCAAATCTAACTTAAATTTATGAACCTAATTAAGTTTAATTAAATTAGATCTAATTTAAAATTAATTAGTACTTAAATTTAATCTCTCATAGACTCTTTGGATCAAAGATTAAATCTCGTTCATCTCCAGAATTGAACTTGAATCTCATGTCTAGTGCTAGCTAGACATAGTTAACTGTTTAATTCCGTATGATCCATAACTTAATTCTCAATCAAGTTAATCTATTTATTCAATCAAGTCATGTTAAATTGAATATATAGACTTAGATCAATTCTTTCCTACGTCGCTTGACTTTGTACGTGACTCCATAGGTTCGAAGACTAAGTCGGTAGCATGGGAACCATTTCCTGTACTAATCGAAGTTACTATCTAGCAATGGTTTTCGACGTTCAGATAGGTCAAATTATCGTAAAGCAATATTCAAGAACCTATGCATATAGTTACCGCATAATTCATCCTTTTAATCCTGAATGCTCTGGGATGATCTAGGATTAAACTGTCAACCTTGAATGATCATCCATATTGTATTCTAATCTTTCAAATCCATCACATAGATTATGCTGACTAAGATTTTACTAAATTAAAATATGGTGATGCATCAGCTCCTATAATCTGAAGAGATCAATTTCATCTTGATCCATACAGATTTTGCAAATACTTGACAGTACTCAATAGCCTTCTATCACAGCATTAGAAATGCAGATAGTCCGACATCAAAGCACAATGAGTTGCTTACAAGTCATTATGGTGATCTCAGGTCTAAGGGACACTTATGTCCATATGCTTCACGAGCTACTCTTGACAGTAGAGTGCTCAGTAGGTGAGTCACTTGTTCAGTGATGATGTACTCCTACATCTTACCTGTATGCCATATCAGTGTCTCCATATTTTTTGGTTAAGAGGACAACCAACCCATATGGCATACAATGATCTTCACTTGATAAACATCATCATCCTTTAATGATACATCATTTGGTCATGAACATATTTAAGAATTATACAATAAATTCTCTTTTATCGATTACTTTATAGTTCTAAAGATTTCATCAGAACACAAGGGTTCTAGCTAGAAAGATGTAACTTTGTGATGAATGATGTCAAAATAATTTTTATTCATTGATTAATAATTCATATACGTATTACAGAATAAGCATAATCATCCAAACGATTGACTTGAAGACATATTTTTCAATAACTTTTACTTGAACTAAAGCCAATTGGGGCAATATCTTATACCCATCTTTCACTTATAATCATCGAACTCTTTGATCTTGAGAGCTTTATTGAAGGGATCAGGTATGTTCTCCTTTCCGTCAATCTTCTGAAGCTCGATATCACCTCGATCCACAATCTCACATACAAGGTGCTAGTGGTGCAGAATATGCTTGGTACGTTGGTATGACTTCGATTTTTTTGCTTGAGCTACAGCTTCAATGCTATCACAATATAGCAGAACAAGACCATCAATAGAGGGTGTAACTCCAAACTCAGTGATGAACTTCCTCAACCACACCACCTCTTTTGCTGCATTAGATGTAGCAATATATTCTACTTCGCATACAGCATCGACCATAGTATGTTGCTTAAAACTCTTCCAACAAATTGCTCCTCCATTTAAGATAAATACATAGCCCGACACGCTTTTGCTGTCATCATGATCTAACTGAAAACTGAAATCAGTATAATTCATAAATTTCAAGTCAGTGTCCCCATAGATAAGTCATTGATCCTTAGTATTTCTCAAATACTTAAGAATTATCTTCACAACCTTCTAATGGTTTTTACCCTGATAGACTGATGTCTACTCACTACCCCCAGTGAATAGGCTATATTCGATCTCATACACATCATGGCATACATGATAGATCCTACTGTCAAAACATATGGGATCCTACTCATACGCTCACTCTCCTAAGGGATTGTCAAACAATCCTTCTTGGAAAGTGTAATTCCATGGCCTATCGAAAGATAGCTTTTCTTGAAATTCTTCATGTTGAATATTTTAATGTGATATCGATGTACGTGGATTGAGATAATCCAAGTAACCTTCTAGATCTATCTCTATAGATCTTCATCTCTAGGATGTAGGATGCTTCTTCCAAATTTTTTATAGAGAACTGTGATGAGAGCCATAGCTTCACACTTTGCAAAGCTGGAATGTCATTTTTCATTAATAGTTGTCATCTACATACAGTACAAAGAAGATAACTATAGAATCGTTAGTCTATTTATAGATGCAAGGCTTTTCTCCATTCCTAATGAAGCCATATGTTTTGATCGCCTTATCAAAATACAAGTTCCAACTCCTAAATACCTGCTTCAATCCATGATAGACCCTAGATGCCTGCTTCAGTCATCTACATAGATGTGAACCCTTCAGATTGTATCATATATACCTCTTCTTCCAGCTTTCTATTTAGAAAATCAATTTTGATATCCATTTGTCAGATCTTATAATTTAAGTGTGCTGCTATTGCAAGCATAATCTGGATGGACTTGAGCATTGTCATAGGTGAAAACATCTTATCATGGTTAATACCATAATATTGATGATAATCCTTGACAACTAGATGAGCTTTATAGGTCTCCACCTTTCCGTCCGCTCCTCTTTTCTTTTTGAAAATCTATTTGCATCCTATGAATTTTATCTCTTCGGATGGATCAACTAGTATCCATACACTATTAATCTCCATGGACTCCATCTCAGATTTTATGACCTTTAGTCACTTTTAGGAGTCGGGCCTTTGCATGGCTTCTGTATAGGTGATCGAATTCTCATCATTCTCATCTAGTTCGATAGGATCATCATTTCAGACAAAAAAATCATAGTATCTGTTCGATTGATGTGGTACTCTATCAGATCTCCTTAATGGTACCTCTACAGACTTCGAATTTGATTATCTAATCAATTTTGATTCTGTGTGCCAGTTCTTCTACCTCATGAATTTTATCAAGTTCAATTTTGTTGGCATAGTTTCTTCTCTAAAAATTTTTTTTTCAAAAAGGTTGTCCTGTTGCTGATGAACATCTTTTATTCTTCAGTGAGATAGAAGTAGTACCTTTTAGTTTCTTTTGGATATCCTACGAATAAGTATGTATCGAACTTTAGTCTAAACTTATCTGTCTTTAAATATTTGACATAAGCTAGACATCCCCAAACTGAAGGTGTGAGAACACGGGTCTACACCCTATCTATATCTCATATGGAGGTTTATTGACAGATTTGCTCAAAACCTTATTCAGAATATAACAGGCAGTTTCAAGAGTATATTTCTAAAAGGAGATTGGCAGATTTGCAAATCCCATCATGGATGGAACCATGTCTAATAAGATTCGATTTCTCCTTTCAGATATCCTATTATGTTGTGGTATTCCAAGAGGAGTCCATTGAGAGAGAATCTTATTTTCCTCTAGATATGTCAGAAAATCATTGGTGAGGCATTCACCTCCTCGATCTGATCGAAAAATTTTAATACTATTTTCAATCTATTTTTCTATTTCACTATGAAATCGTTTGAATATTTCAAATGATTCAGATTTGTACTTCATAAGGTAGATATACCCATACCTCGATAGGTCGTTAGTAAATGTAATGAAGTAATAGTATCCTCCTTTGACATCTATGTTCATGGGTCCACATATATCAGTATGTATTAGAACTAAAATATCTTTGGCTCGTTCTTCATTTTTCTTAAAAGGTGACTTGATTATCTTACTAAGTAGATAGGATTCATAGGTCGGTAATGATTCACAATCATTAATTTTAAGGACACCCTCCTTGATTAACCTGTCTATCCTGTTCATGTTCATATGACCTAGCCTACAATATCAAAGGTAGGAATCACTGACATTATCTATTCTAGGATATTTGTTTGATATGTACGTTACACCAACAGACTGTAATAATATATATATATATATCATATTTTAATTATCCATACATAATTATAGTATCATTCTCAATGATATCATAAAAATCATCCTTTATTAAAAATTTGAAACCAAATTTGGCCAAAAGACTTACAGAGATGACATTCATAAAAAAGAAAGGACAATAATGACATTCATCTAACATGACACTATAAGATCCGAAAATAAGCTGCATAGTTTCTAATGCTAGAACTGGAATAAGGTTTTCATCTCCAATGTTCAGGAACTGCTCGTCTTCTCTAAATTTCTTATTGACCTACAGTCCCTTGTGAAGCAACCGATTACTTATTTCTCTTGTTCTTTGGCCTATTTGGATCAAGAGTAGCATATAAAGAGGACAATTTCTTTTTCAATGACCTAGCTTCTTACAAAAGAAGCATTCTGCCTGACTTTTATCGACTTTCGACTTTTTGCTCTGCTTTGGTTTGGGATCGACGGTATGATTTTTCTGCACCTTCTTCTTCTTTTCTCTCTTAGAAGATCGACGACCTGCAAATAAACTTTTCACTACATACACCGGCTCCTTCTGGAGCTGATGGTCCTTCTTAAATATTTACAGCAATCCTAGCAAACCATAATAGTTCACTGCAGACTTAGTCATTCTATAATGACTCAAAAAGAGTAGGTAGGATTTCGGTAGCAAATTGAGGACAGCATCCTTACCTAATTATTTATGTAACAGAAAGACAAATTTGCTCAAGCGTTCAATCTACTCGATCATGTATAATACATGATCACTAACTGATACCCCCTCTCGCATATGGATATTGAATACTACACAGGAGATTTTGTATCTCTTTGCATCATCGAAGGTGTCGAAGGACTCATTGAACATTTGAATCATATCCTTTGGCTACACATCCTTAAACTTATGGCTAAGTTCGTCATTCATGATTGCTCTTATGATGCAACACATAATCGTGCAGTCACTGAGCCACTTCAAGTAAGTATCTCTCATAGCACGAGGTGCATTGGTAGTAGATTCCTCAAGTGGTGGATCCGTAAGCATGTACAGGATCCTCTCGTACTCCAGGATGATCTTTAACTTTCGATACCAGCTATTAAAGTTAGATTTGATAAGCTTGTTACTGTCCAACAGTGAATGGAACAATAGTGTATTGGCCATAGCTGAAAAGAAGAGATATAAACCTATTAGTATATGAATTATTTTAATCCTAAAAATATAAACTTTAATCTAAAGATTCTTTCACTATTTTTTATGAATTGGTAGCCTCTACCTTCAATTCAAGAAATTACATTATTTTTTTAGCGAGTACTAGAATCCACACAGACTGCATTCGGATCCGAGTATGACTCGACCAACCCTAGTGCATCCATGGATAGGTTCATAACCAATTATTTTTCTAAACAACTTCTAGCAATTAAGTTTTGTCTTAGACCTTTCTTCAGTAGGCATATGGTGCCTCCACTAAAAATCTTGGTTAGATCTAACCATTAACATGACTACACCAGGCACATCCAACAAATAAATATCCAGGCCCGAGTGTAGCTCGATCAACCTAAGCATTGATCTGAAGGGCATAACAAGATGGTCATATGATGAATGATAATTTCAATACCTAATAGACACCAGGCATGTGGCGCGTCCAATGCCTATTTAGAATATTGGACTTGTTGGTGCAAAAACCCGCCTGCGCCGGAGAAGCTGGAGTTATGGGGGTTGCGGTCGCCGTTGGGACCTACAAAAAAAGTCTAAACCGGAGGTGGGGTTGCTCCGGCAAGACCCTCCGATGCTCAAGTCAGCTCTCTGCCTCAACAAGAATGGAGTGCTCGAACGAAAATTTTAGCAGAATTTCTAGATAAAAATGAGAGCTTAGAGAATAACGTATCTGGGGTCTCCTTTTATAGGCGGAGGGGGCAGCAAGCTGATAGCGACATCTGTAATCGTCTGGTAGTGGGCTGCCCAGGGTCAGACGGAGTTTGTTGCGAAGAGTAGTGGAGTAGACCCGTGGCTATCACCGAAGCATGCCACGTGGAGTCTGCCGCAGGGAGTGGAGCGGTGTACGTTGTCGCGACTTGCCAGGGGATGGAAGAATCGTGCGGTATCCATCACAGGAAGTAGAGCAGTGCTGTGGCCGTTACTGCGGCCTGCCAGAGAGTAATGGAGCCACGTAGGATCCACCGCAGGGAGTAATGGAGCCGCGTAGGATTCACTGAAGGGAGTGGAGCAGAATCGTGGCCGTTACTACGGCCTGCCAGGGAGTCCAGACTTGTCGGTTGAAGTTCGATTGGAGTCTGTAGCTGGAGAGAGGTGGCTAGCTATCCGTCTGAGAGGAGCTTGGAGTCCGGCTCTCGCAGGAGCCCGGACGGAGTCTTCTTTCAGTTGAAGTCAGAGACGAAGTCTGGCTCTCACAGGAGCCCGGACGGAGTCTTCCCGCAGCTGGGGCTGGAGACGAAGTCTGGCTCCCGTAGGAGTTCGGGCGAAGTCTACCTGTAATTGGAATTGGTAGTGAAGTCCGGCTCCCGTAGGAGTCCGGACGAAGTTTACCTGCAATTAGAGTCAGGGACGAAGTCCAGCTCCCGTAGGAGTCCGGATGAAGTTTACCTACAGCTGGAGTCGTGGGTGGAGTCCGGCTCCCGTAGGAGCCCGGGTGGAGCCTGCAGGTGAAGTCATGGGCGAGGTCCGGCTCCCGTAGGAGTCCAGACAAAGCTTACCTGCAATTAGAGTCAAGGATGAAGTCCGGCTCCCGTAGGAGTCCGGACGAAGTTTACCTACAGCTGGAGTCATGGGCGGAGTCTGGCTCCCGTAGGAGCCCGGGCGGAGCTTGCAGGTGAAGTCGTGGGCGAGGTCCGGCTCCCGTAGGAGTCCGAACAAAGCTTACCTGCAATTAGAGTCAGGGACGAAGTCTGACTCCCGTAGGAGTCCGGATGAAGTTTACCTGCAGCTGGAGTCGTGGACGGAGTCCAGCTCCCGTAGGAGCCCGGGCGGAGCCTGCAGGTGAAGTCGTGGGTGAGGTCCGGCTCCCGTAGGAGTCCGGACAAAGCTTACCTGCAATTAGAGTCAGGGACGAAGTCCGGCTCCCGTAGGAGTTCGGACGAAGTTTACCTGCAGCTGGAGTCGTGGGCGGAGTTCGACTCCCGTAGGAGCCTGGGCGGAGCTTGCAGGTGAAGTCATGGGCGAGGTCCGGCTCCCGTAGGAGTCCGAACAAAGCTTACCTGCAATTAGAGTCAGGGACGAAGTCTGGCTCCCGTAGGAGTCCGGACGAAGTTTACCTGCAGCTGGAGTCGTGGGCGGAGTCCGGCTCCCGTAGGAGCCCGGGCGGAGCCTGCAGGTGAAGTCGTGGGCGAGGTCCGGCTCCCGTAGGAGTCCGGACAAAGCTTACCTGCAATTAGAGTCAGGGATGAAGTCCGGCTCCCGTAGGAGTCCGGATGAAGTTTACCTGCAGCTGGAGTCGTGGGCGGAGTCCGGCTCCCGTAGGAGCCCGGGCGGAGCCTGCAGGTGAAGTTGTGGGCGAGGTCTGGCTCCCGTAGGAGTCCGAACATCGCGAAGAATCCGGTCGACGCCAGCGGGGTCCTGCCCGTCGGCAAAACTTGGGAGTGTGGCGGAGGCTCGGCCGCCCGGGAGGTTTGAAGAGATGTTGTCGGAGGTCGAAAGTCAGTTGGATCCTCGGAGGGTCACTCCCGTCACGAACTTCGGCTGAGGGATATTTTATACCCAACACCAGTCCCCCTACTTCCAAGTTCGAATTTCGAATGAAGTACAGAAATATTGTCACAGCCGAAGTTCTTCCCTCGATGTTCGCGCACGATCGTTCTCAGATATTTTGGCATTTAATGCGCGCGTGCTGGAGCCTTTTTCCGATTAGGGCGACCCGAAGAGTCTTTTCAGAACTCCTACCAGGACGTGACCCCAAGCGTCACTCCATGAAAGTCTACGAACGGTCAACCCTAGGTCGCGGTGAGTGGGACACGCGGTGAGCACTGGTTGGCCTAGGGACACCTGCCACCATAATTGCGTCAGGCTCCATTGCCTATTTAAGCCCCCACCTCTCCTCCAGAGGCTTCACTTCACCTGAGGGATGACAACTTTCCTTCGCCTGAGAGCTTAGCCACTCAGCCACTCCATCGGTGCCCCTTCCGACTCCGAGCATCCCTCACGCCGGTCTTTGCCATCTCCGTCGGCTCTCCACCACTTCCAGTCCCTCGAGTCTCTCCACGGGGTTCCCCTGCAGGGGCCTCCGCCCCGGAGGCCAATCTCCAGATGATGCCACGGGCTAAGAAGAGTACAAGGAGGAGAACAGCAGTCTGCGAATTCTCCGATCGTCGAACTGCTGCCGAGGGTTCCCGCCGTCTTAAAGGGGGCTCGAGGGAGAATTCCTTCAACAACAGGGGTTTAACAATGGGGACAACCGGTGAAGGCGTTCTGCCTGAGAATTTTGGAGTAGCTGAACGGGGCGACACCGGTCAAGGGGGTGGAGCTGTCGTTACAGGCCGTGGCGGGATCCTTGATGTCGTCGGGGCCGAGGGACCAGAAGCGGTCGGCATCGACGGTGGGGCAGTAAAACTTATTGCGGGGATGGTGGAAATAGCGCATGCCAACCTTGCCGGAATGCCTAGGACGGTGGTTGTCATGGAGCATCCGGTGATGGCGCATATCTCTGGCGCCATCGCTGCCTCCGGGGTAACTCCGGTTCTTTTTGAAACAGGTCATCGTCGCCGCTGCCGTTGCCCTTGCTGCCCCTTGGAATCTATCCCATTTTTTTCCCCTAGGGTTGGGATTTCAGAGGTGGAGCGGAATGAGGCGGGGGGTGAGAGCCGAGAGGCTTGTCACACGTGCTGGAAAATGCTGCTGGGAAGGATAGAACCGGGAAGAGAAGTCTACAGCTCGAAGTAGCCCCCGGTGTATCCCTTTCGAGTCTTGTAATAATGTTTTTTTTTTTGGCCCTCCGGGTCTTGTAACGTACATCGAGAAATGAGAAGGAGATTTTGTTACTTCGTTTGCATTTTGCACCGAATTGGTGTCTGTTGAACTTCCTTTCTTTACCATTGCTGTGGTTGTATTCCCTTCTCTTTACTTCTCTTCTTCTTTCTCTCTTTTCTCTTCTCTTTTTTTTTTTGACATCGTCCATAGGTTGCCGGTAGTGGTCATGTCGGCTCGCCTTTCAGTTATCCTTCTCCTTCAACTAATGGCTCTGTAATGTATATTGGATGAATAATATGAGACGAAAAATTTATGCTACCTCTTATACTCACGTGTTGAATTATTGCTTTCCGAGCTTCTTTTCGGCCTTCACATCATTCGGAGGCACCCGATTGCCATCGTATCGACCCGTCCTTTTTGTCCATGGCCGCAGATTTGTCCGGAGCCGCTCGGGTTTGGCACCCCCCATCAGGGCTCGGGCTCGAAGGTCTGATCTTTCGTCACCCCGAGGAAGCCTCATCTCAGACTCGTGCTAAGAGCTTCTTTGAGAGCCGAGGTCCTTGATAAGAACCCAAATCCTTGCTGAGATGGGGTTCTCTGCGTCTTCGACGCTGTTTGTTTTTCATTCGTCACTGACGTGGTCCATCACCTTCCTTTTTAGCCCCTCCCTTTTTCTTTTTCGTTTGAAATTTTTCCTCTGTTCTTGGTGGGACTATAGGAGTTCGGCTCCCGTAAGTGAAGTCGGGGCGGAGTCCGGCTCCCGTGGGAGTCCGGACGGATTTACCGGTGGTTGAAGTCAGAGGCAAAATCTGGCTCCCGGACGGAACTTACCAGCGGTCGAAGTTGGGGATGAGGTTTCGGCTCCCGTAAGAGTCTGGATGGAGTCTTCCCGTAGTCGGAGCTGGGGACGGAGGCCGGCTCCCATAGGAATCCGGGCGAAATCTACCTGCAATCAAGGTCAGGGACGAAGTCCGACTCCCGTAGGAGTCCGGACGGAGTTCACCTGTAAGTGAAGTTGCGGGCGGAGCTCGGCTCCCGTAGGAGTCCGGGTGAAGCCTTCCCGCAATTGAGGTTGGAGACGGAGTCCGGACCCCGTGGGAGTCCGGACGGAGTTTACCGACGGCCGAAGCTGGGGACGAAGTCCGGCTCCCGTAGGAGTCCGGACGGAGTCTTATTACGAAGGGGCCACTGGGGAAGGTCCCCCCTTTTTCTCTCCTGGTCTTGAACGACCAGACTTTAATTGATGCCGGGATGAGGTCCTTTCCCTATTTCTGTTGTAACAAGTTTCAGCTCTGGTTAGGATGAGGTCCTCTTCTTGTCTCTAACACGGTCGTAGGCGTACATATGGGCATTGCTGGGCCCTTCCCCCCTTTCGGTCTAAAGAGAATCGGGCCTTCGACTTTGCTCGAGTTAGGGAGAGGTTCTCCTCCTATCCCTAACAGGGCTGTGGGGGCGCATATGGGCGTTGCAGGACCTCTCCCCCCCTTCGGTCTAGAGAATCGGGCCTTCGACTTTCCTCAAGTTAGGGCGAGATTCTCCTCCTGTCCCTAACAGGGCTGTGGGGGCGCATATGGGCGTTGCAGGGCCTCTCCTCCCATCCGGTCTAAAGAGAATCGGGCCTTCGACTTTGCTTAAGTTAGGGCGAGGTTCTCCTCCTATCCCTAACAGGGCTGTGGAGGCGCATATGGGCGTTGCAGGGCCTCTCCCCCCATCCGGTCTAAAGAGAACCGGGCCTTCGACTTTGCTCAAGTTAGGGCGAGGTTCTCCTCCTGTCCCTAACAGGGCTGTGGGGGCACATATGGGCGTTGCAGGGCCTCTCCCCCCATCCGATCTAAAGAGAACCGGGCCTTCGACTTTGTCGAGGTTCCCCTCTTGCTTCTGATACAGTTTGTTTGGGCTGTCCTGTCGATGTAAGATAGTGCCAAAGGGGGGAGACATGTAGATATACAACTTTTAATTAAGATAAAGTTATTGGTAGTACATCCATAAGTTTTTCGAGCTCCATGATCGTGGGAGGTCGGCTCCTCCGAGCTCCTTAAGATACTAAGTTCCGTGCCGGACTACTTCTTTGACCTTATACGGGCCTTCCCAGTTTGGGACGAGCTTCCCTCGATCCTGAGGTTGCGAGACAGCGGCTCGTCGAAGCACTAGATCTCCTGTTCTAAAGACTTTGTTCTTGACCCGAGAGTTGTAATAGCGAGCGACTTTCTGTCTGTAGGCTGCCATTCGAACCTGAGCTACCTCTCGCCTTTCTTCCAGCAGATCGAGGTTGGCTTTAAGACCTTGCGAATTTTGATGTTCGACGAATGCCAAGACTCGTGCCGACGGGAGTTTAAGCTCAATTGGGATGACGGCTTCCATTCCGAAGGCTAAAACAAAGGGGATCTCTCCTGTGGGCAGTCTTTGGGTAGTTCGATACGCCCACAGCACATGATAAAGTTCGTCCGCCCAAGTTCCCTTCGCCTTTTTGAGCCTTGTCTTAATCCCCTGCAGAAGGGTTCTGTTAGTCACCTCAGCTTCGCCGTTCACCTGAGGATGGGCTACTGATGTGAAGTTGTGGAAGATGTTTAGATCTTCACAAAATTCAACGAAGCTTGCTCCCGCGAATTGCCGCCCATTATCAGTGATTAGGGTCCTAGGCAGACTGAACCTGCATACGATCGACTTCCAGATGAAATCTTGCACTTTTGCTTCTGTGATTTTTGCTAGTGGTTCGGCTTCAACCCATTTGGTGAAGTAGTCGATCACTACAAGGAGAAACTTCTTCTGCCCCGACGCCATGGGAAAGGGGCCAAGGATGTCCATCCCCCATTGCGCAAAAGGCCATGGGGCACTCAAGGGTGTAAGCTCGATGGCGGGCTGTCTCTGGATATTGGCATATCTCTGGCATCGATCACACTTTCTGACATATTCAATCGAATCATGATGTATTGTCGGCTAGTAATATCCTTGGCGGAGCAACTTGTGGGATAAAGATCTAGCCTCCAAATGGTTTCCGCAGATTCCTTCATACACCTCCCACAAGGCGTAGTCAGCTTCTGAAGGCCGGAGACATTTCAAAAGGGACAAAGAGTATGATCTCTTGTACAACTTACCCTCATAAAGGATGTATCGAGAGGCTTGATTTCTGAGCTTCCGAGCCTCTTTCGCATCCTAGGGGAGAACTCCATCTCTGAGATAGGTTATCAGTGGGTCAATCCAGCTGGGCTCGTGGTCAATTTCCATCACGGGCCGTGATTCTTCTGTACTCGGGCACTTTAGAACTTCAAAAAGAATGTCTTTGGGAAATTTGGTCAGAGCCAACGTTGCCAGCTTGGAGAGAAGGTCAGCCCTGGTATTTTCCAACCTCGAAATCTGTCTGATGTTGAAGTTGCTGAAGGCGGGGACGAGCTCCTTTACCCTTTCAAGGTATTTAGCCATGCTGTCCTCCCGCACTTCGTAATTTTTGTTGACTTGTCCCACTACTAGTTGAGAGTCGCTGTGGACCCGGAGCTGATCTACTCCCAGCTCTTTGGCAATCCTCAGTCCCGCAATCAGAGCTTCATATTCTGCTTCGTTGTTCGTTACGGAGAACTCAAAACACAAAGCATACTCCGCGATGATTCCCTCCGGACTGATCAAGATCAGGCCCGCACCTGCGCCTGACATGTTGGAAGACCCGTCCACATAGAGGGCCCAAAAACGATCAGAGGGATCTGCTTCTTCTTTGGGGGAGTTCGGTCGGGGCTTCAGGCCGTCAACTTTGCCTTGTTCAGATTCGGCCTCCTCTGGGATAGTACACTCCACTATGAAATCTGCCAATATTTGAGCCTTCACTGCTGGCCTGGGTCGATAGTTGATGTCGAATTCTGTTAGCTCGATCGCCATTTTGCCATCCTCCCGGAGGCGTCCGTCCGGTGCAAAATCATCTTGATCGGTTGGTCGGTGAGCAGCATTACGGTGTGCCCTTGAAAGTAGGGTCGGAGCCTCCGGGCTGCAATCAACAAGGCGTAAGTCAGTTTTTCTAATTTGGTATACCTGATCTCGGCGTCTCTCAATGCACGACTGACGTAGTAGATCGGCTATTGGACTTTTGCTTCTTCTTTGACAAGGACAGCCGCGAGAGCCATGGGAGAGATCGCCAGGTACAAAAACAGTTCCTCCCCAGGCTCCGGCTTTGCCAACAACGGGGGTGAGCCGAGGTAGCTCCTTAGTTCTTCGAATGCCTGTTGGCACTCAGAGGTCCAACAGAAGTTCTTCGGCTGCTTGAGGGTTTGAAAGAAGGGTAAGCACCGTTCGGCCGACCTTGCGACGAAGCGATTCAGGGCTGCTACCATCCCTGTAAGGCGCTGAACCTCTTTTATCGACTTTGGGACGGCCATCTCCTGGATGGCGCGAATTTTTTCTGGATTGGCTTCAATCCCGCACCCTGACACCATGAAGCCCAGGAACTTTCTCGAGGTTACTCCGAAAGCATATTTAGTCGGGTTCAGCTTCATTTTATATTTTTGGAGAGTGTCGAAGGTATCCTTGAGGTCGGCGATGTGGTCCACAGAAGATTTGCTTTTTACGAGCATGTCGTCCACGTAGACCTCCATATTGCGGCCGATCTGCTCCTTAAAGATTTTGTTCACCAACCGCTGGTAGGTTGCGCCCGCATTTTTGAGGTCGAAAGGCATGACCCTGTAACAGTAAAGGCCACGGTTAGTAATGAAAGCGGTCTTTTCTTCATCTTCCGGTGCCATCCTGATTTGATTATAGTTGGAGAATGCATCCATGAAGGTGAGGAGCTCATGGCCCGAGGTCGCGTCCACCAGTTGGTCGATTCTGGAGAGGGGGTAGCTATCCTTTGGGCAGGCCTTATTCAGCTTTTTGAAGTCTATGCACATTCTCCACTTGCCGTTTGCGTTTTTGACTAGGACAACGTTGGAAATTCAATCAGGATAATTGACTTTCCTAATGAATCTGACTTTAAGGAGCTTGTCCACTTCCTTGGCTATCGCCTTCTGCCTCTCTGGAGCATGACCTCTGATTTTTTCTTTCGTCGGTCGATGCTTTGGATCGACGGTCAGGCAGTGCTCTATGACTTCCGTGTCAATCCCCGGCATGTCTGCTGGAATCCAAGCGAAAATGTCTGCATTCTTTCGTAGAAAATCGATGAGACGCGTCCGCACCTCCTCCCCCAGGTTGGAGCCAATCATCGCTACATGCTCCGCGCTCCCGTCGTTCAACGGGATTGGTACCAGATCCTCAATTGGAACGCCCCTCTCTTCAGTGAGGTCATCGCGAGCATCCAGTCCATCGACTGGACATAGGTCAGATTGGTCGCTTCTTTGCAAAGCTATATTGTAGCAGTGTCTGGCCAGGGCTTGGTCCCCTCGGACTTCTCCGATCCCCTGGTTGGTGGGAAATTTCAACTTCAAATGGTAGGTTGACACAATGGCTCGGAGAGCATTGAGGCCAGGCCGGCCGAGGATTGCGTTGTAGGCTGACGGCGCCTTCACCATCAGGAAATTCACCAGAGCCCTGGATTGCCTTGGATATCGATCTGCGGCCACAGTCAAAGTTATTATTCCCTCCGTCAGAACAGCGTCGCCGGTAAACCCTACCAGAGGAGAGCTAATCGGCCTCAAATGACCGTCAAGGATGGACATTCTTGAAAAGGCATCGTAGAATAAAATATCGATCGAGCTTCCATTGTCGACAAGAATGCGGTGGACGTCGTAATTTGCTATATTCAAGAAAACTATAACCGCATCGTTATGGGAGAATTGAACCCCCTGAGCGTCTTCTTCAGTAAAGATTATGGGCTCCTCAATCTTTTATTGCTTGGGGGGTACGGTCAGTACGTTGGTTGCTTCCTGATGGGATCCTCCTGAGATGGTGTTGGCGAAATCCGTCGGAGGTCAATTGTCTGACCACTCCATGCCGGCGATCATAGCCGGAGGATGTGGGGCCCGGGAAACTAGAGGCGAGATCGGAGCCTGAGATCTGGCTGCGGAGGTTGTGGGTTGCCGTGCGGATGCTTCGCGAGAAGTCATCGGGTGAGGATCTAGTGGGGGGAAGGAGGAGCGGATGTCGGAGAAGATGACCAGAGGCGGTTCCGTTGAGCGCTCCTTTAAGAACAAGGGTACTGCGAAGGCACAACCCTTCCTCTAGCACCAATCCTGTTGGTGCAAAAACCCGCCTGCACCGGAGAAGCTGGAGTTATGGGGGTTGCGGTCGCCGCAGGGACCTGCAAAAGAAGTCTAAACCGGAGGTGGGGTTGCTCCGGCAAGACCTTCCGATGCTCAAGTCAGCTCTCTGCCTCAACAAGAATGGAGTGCTCGAACGAAAATTTTAGCAGAGTTTCTAGATAAAAATGAGAGCTTAGAGAATAACGTATCTGAGGTCCCCTTTTATAGGCGGAGGGGACAGCAAGCTGATAGCGACATCTGTAACCGTCTGGTAGTGGGCTGCCCAGGGTCAGGCAGAGTTTGTTACGAAGAGTAGTGGAGTAGACCCGTGGCTATCATCGAAGCGTGCCACGTGGAGTCTGCCGCAGGGAGTGGAGCGGCGTCCGTTGTCGCGACTTGCCAGGGGATGGAAGAATCGTGCGGTATCCATCGCAGAAAGTGGAGCAATACTGTGGCCGTTACGCGGCCTGCCAGAGAGTAATGGAGCCACGTAGGATCCGTCGCAGGGAGTAATGGAGCCGTGTAGGATTCGTCGAAGGGAGTGGAGCAGAATCATGGCCGTTACTACGGCCTGCCAGGGAGTCCAGACTTGTCGGCTGAAGTTCGGTTGGAGTCTGTAGCTGGAGAGAGGTGGTTAGCTATCCGTCTGAGAGGAGCTTGGAGTTCGGCTCTCGCAGGAGCCCGGACAGAGTCTTCTTTCAGTTGAAGTCGGGGATGAAGTCTGACTCCCATAGGAGCCCGGACGGAGTCTTCCCGCAGCTGGGGCTGGAGATGAAGTCTGGCTCCCATAGGAGTTCGGGCGAAGTCTACCTGCAATTGGAATTGGTAGTGAAGTTTGGCTTCCGTAGGAGTCCGGATGAAGTTTACCTGCAATTAGAGTCAGGGATGAAGTCCGGCTCCCGTAGGAGTTCGGACGAAGTTTACCTACAGCTGGAGTCGTGTGCGGAGTCCGGCTCCCGTAGCAGCCCGGGCGGAGCCTGCAGGTGAAGTCGTGGGTGAGGTCCGGCTCCCGTAGGAGTCCGGACAAGCTTACCTGCAATTAGAGTCAGGGACGAAGTCCGGCTCCCGTAGGAGTCCGGACGAAGTTTACCTACAGCTGGAGTCGTGGGCGGAGTTCGGCTCCCGTAGGAGCCTGGGCGGAGCCTGCAGGTGAAGTCGTGGGTGAGGTCCGGCTCCCGTAGGAGTCCGGATAAAGCTTACCTGCAATTAGAGTCAGGGACGAAGTCCGACTCCCGTAGGAGTCCGAACGAAGTTTACCTGCAGCTGGAGTCATGGGCAGAGTTCGGCTCCCGTAGGAGCCTGGGTGGAGCCTGCAGGTGAAGTCATGGGCGAGGTCCGGCTCCCGTAGGAGTCCGGACAAAGCTTACCTGCAATTAGAGTCAGGGATGAAGTTCGGCTCCCGTAGGAGTCCGGACGAAGTTTACCTGCAGCTGGAGTCGTGGGCGGAGTCCGACTCCCGTAGGAGCCCGGGCGGAGCCTGCAGGTGAAGTCGTGGGCGAGGTCCGGCTCCCGTAGGAGTCCGGACAAAGCTTACCTGCAATTAGAGTCAGGGATGAAGTCCGGCTCCCATAGGAGTCCGGACGAAGTTTACCTGCTGCTGGAGTCATGGGCGGAGTCCGGCTCCTGTAGGAGCCTGGGCGGAGCCTACAGGTGAAGTCGTGGGTGAGGTCCGGCTCCCGTAGGAGTCCGGACAAAGCTTACCTACAATTAGAGTCAGGGACGAAGTCCGGCTCCCATAGGAGTCCGGACGAAGTTTACCCATAGCTGGAGTCGTGGGCGGAGTCCGGCTCTCGTAGGAGCTCGGGCGGAGCCTGCAGGTGAAGTCGTGGGCGAGGTCCGGCTCCCGTAGGAGTCCGGACGTCGCGAAGAATCCGGTCGACGCCAACGGGGTCCTGCCCGTCGGCAAAACTTGGGAGTGTGGCGGAGGCTCGGCCGCCCGGTAGGTTTGAAGAGATGTTGCCGGAGGTCGAAAGTCAGTTGGATCCTCGGAGGGTCACTCCCGTCACGAACTTCGGCTGAGAGGTATTTTATACCCAACAGGACTCATTTTCACACACCTTAATGGGAGGCTATGAACAAGTTATCTCCATAACTATATCATTTTAAGGACCTAATAATTTAAAATTTTGATTTATTTATTTGAGAATAAAAAAAATTGATCTGTAAGTCGTAAGTCCTCCCACTGACTTCATCAAGTCATATAGAGGATCAGACTCAGGTTGGTCTAAAGACACCTGAATTAGTCATACTGATTTACCTTAATGGCATAGGTCAGTATGAATCGATTAGTAATCTAATCAAAACATAATCCACTATGTTGGCCAGATAAGTGAGATCAGTGGGAGGGATATGTCATTAACTCACCATAGATGCTATCTAGGTGAGTAGCTCCCAATGAATAACTACTTTATCAAAATTACCAAACTTATCTAAGACACCAACTGGTTAATTAGTTTCTATTTGATCCATTGAAAGATTCAGGCTCAACCACTGAGTCATAATTATAGTCTATTTAGTAAGATCAAAAATATGAACTTAATCAAGCTTCAACTATTGAAGTTGATCTAAAGAAATTCTGACCTAATCTAATTCAACTCTTAATTAGATTTAACCAATTTCTCTATTCAATTCATATTTATTTCTAATCCTAGGTCTAACCTATTAGAGGAACCTGATTCATGCTAACCCATTGCCCACTGATTTATGTAGTGTCTTACAAATCTTTAATTTTTAAATCTAGATTGTTTAAACTTAATTATAAATTAAGTGTGTGAAACGTATGTTTCAGTTTATAGAACTATTCTATTAAGATTTCTGTTGCCCAGCTATGCAACCCAAGAGGGGGGGTGAATTGGGTTTCTAAAAATTTTAAGCCCAACAGATAACTTATGAAGAACAAAATAATGGCTTTAAATCAATATTAATTAACTAAAGCAGTATTGCAAGGATATAAATATGATAAAGCGATAAAGCACACCACAAACACAAGGATTTATAGTGGTTCGGTGCTAACCTTGCACCTACGTCCACTCCCCAAGATCCCACTTGGGAATTTTAATCCACTATCCTTTGTATTCAACCCGAATACAAAACGTCGGAAACTCCGACACTAGCTATCCCAAGCTAGAATACAGGACGTCGGAAACTCCGACCCTAGCTATCCCAAGCTAGAACACTTGTTTCCCGGGTACAAGCCAACCCACAACACTCCGATTTCAGGTTCGGATCAACCTTTCCTTGTTTTGGAAATCCTCCAAAAACAAGAGCAAAAACTCACAAAGAGTAAGAATATTTAGAGCACAGATGAATACAAAAACAGCTCCTTAAATGAGCAAATATAACAATAAAAACTTTACTCAAATGAAGAACCCCTTTTTCAGATTTTCTCAAGATGAATGAACGGTTGAACGCTTGAGAAGAGGTTGATTGTTGATTGAAGATCTCTTGAAAGCTTTGAACGATCTCTAGATCAAGGTTGAAACGATAGGCGTGAAGAATTCTCTCCTTGAAAGATCTTCCTTTTCTCTTTCACAATCTCTCTGGTATATTGTGGATCCTCTCTCTTTTTCTCTATGGATATTTCGTTGATCTCAGGCTTTTTCTTGCAAATTTCGGATCCTCTCTTCTGTTCTTCTCTTTTTCCTCTCTTTTCTTCTCTTCTCTTCTCTACATTTGATTTCACGTTTGATCCGCTATTTAATCTGCAATTTCTTTCATCATTTAAAGCATTTTGTAGCATTAGAAGCAAGAGAAAACAATTTAGGCAGATAAAGAGCCGTTAGAGGATTTTTAGGAAGCATAAATGGCAATTAAAACGGGCAAAAAAATAGCCGTTGCTGACATTTCCCGTCGCAGGGGTCGACTCATGAGTCGACTCATGCTTCAGGAGTCGACTCATGAGTCGACTTCTGTTGCAACAGACCAGAAGATCTGATTTCTGAATTTTTCGGTTCAAATCAGCAGGGGTCGACTCATGAGTCGACTCATGCCTTGTGGGTCGACTCATGAGTCGACTCACAGGTCGTGCCAAGCCAAAAAATCCAGCGTGCCATGGGAATTTTTTCGTGCCATTCAGCTCATAGTGCCATGAGTTGACTCATGAGTCGACTCATGCACTTTAAACCTTCATAACTTCAAAAATATTAGTCCAAACACAATGAAATTTTCACCAATAGATTTCAAATCATTTGTTCTACCAAATGGTACTATCAAATCAGGATTTTAGCAAAATTACGATTTTGCCCTTGAAGAGCATAAGGACTTTTTCAATTGTTTGTATCCCTTCAATCTGCTTTGTAATCATCAAAATCAATCTAGGAGCAACAATCTCCCCCTTTTTGATGATGACAAAACATATGAACAAAAATATTTATGTTAAAGCATTAATTTCAAAAGAATCCATTATGGGTGTATATGCTTGAAAAGAGTATGATTCTTTTGGCATGTAATATAAATGCAAAAATAGTTTGTCCATTTTCTTAAAGATTTGAAAAGGGTATTAGATCATTTTGAGTTCAAGATATTTCAGAGCAAGAGAAGATAAATAACTTTTTCTATGTATCAGAGCAAAAATAATTTTTACAATGATATCAGAAAAGATTTTATAATGTATCAGAGCAAGAAAATTTTAATGTATCAGAGAAAATTTCATACAGTATTAGAGCAAATGTTATAATATTTTAGAGAAACCTTCACATTGTATCGGATCAAATGTTATCATGTATCAGATCAAGTTGAAAGAAATTGTAGGATGAATCAGAGTAAAACAAATTTCTTATTGATGTCTCAAGGTGAGTAAAATTTCAAAAGCAAGTTTGAATATCAGAGCATATATATAAAAAAAAACTTATTTGCATTATACTCATGATTTTGCTTTTGATGGATTTAAAGTTCTGTCTGATACCAAATTTCTCTATCTGATACCAAATTTCGATAGCAAAATTTCTCAAAGTTTTGTTTAATCTTGCAATCCTTGTTTTTGTCTAATTTCTCCAATATTTGTTTAATTTCTTCAATATTTGTTTTAATTTAATTTCTCCCCCATTTTCTCATAATTTAGGGTTTTGCTTTTTGTCTAATTTCAATTTTTGTTTAATTTTAATTTCTCCCCCTTTTTGACATCATCAAACATAGTTAACTCTTTCTTTTCCTTTTCTGAAAATATTCTTTAATTTCTTCCTCTTTAGAGTTTTTCACAGATGTTTGCTCCCCCTCAATATAGCAATTATCAATAGCAAACAACAATAAGGAGAAGATAATATTTCAACAGATGTATCGGAGATTGAAATATAACCAAAATATAATCATTACAAAGAGGTAGAAATATAGGTAAAAGATGATTCCATTTATATCATAATTGTTTCAATACATAAAATTCAACCAGCTAAATGTCAATACATGGCCCCAAGGTATAGATCCTAGAACAAGATACTAACTCCTAGAACCTAGTAAAGATCAAGATAAGTCAATGATCAAGACAAATCATGGATCGGAGTCATCAGATATAGGGTGAGGAGATGATGGATCAGAAGTGCGTCCTCTACCCCGTCTGCCTCTGCCACGAGTAGGAGAACGAGATGAACTGGGTGGCTGAGAACGCTGAGATGCTAGGGACTGAACAGAAATGGTGAGTCTAATAGAATCAAGGACGTTCAGTGCTCTGAAAACAGATTGAAGTAGAGCAGTGAACTGGGTGGTAGCATGCTCACTCGATCCTCTGATCTCTTTCCTCAGTAGCTCATATCCACCTTCTAGTGCTCCTCTGAGCCTGCCAGCCTCTGCAGTGAGGTCTGTGACCTCAATAGTAGACTCCTGTGGCTGGGGATGGGCCAATGCAAGGACTTGCCCCTGCAAGTCAAGAACTCTGCCAGTAAGTCTCCAGACAGTATCCTCAAGCTGCTGTATCCTGACGGACTGATCTGAAATCATCTGAAATATAGTGGAGATGTGGGGAGTAATGGTCTGATCAGAAGAAGTAGCTCCAGGTGCAAAAGAAGTACTACTCCACTGGCTAGACAACAAAGAAGCCACACGCTGAGATATATGCTCGATCTGATCGTCAGCCAGTCTGAACTCTGAATGAGGTGCTCTGCTCTCTGGCTGATACACTGGTGTGGGCATCCTAGTAAACTCAGAAGGGCCAGCCTCAGTATCATGAATGAACTGGGTATCTGGTGAAGCTGCCCTGAAATCATGTACAGGAGAAGATGGACCTTCTTCTTCTACTCTGCCTTCAGTTCTGTCTTCAGCTCTTTCCTCAGCTCTCTCCTCAGCTCTTTCTTCAGAGCCCTTGATCCAACCACCAACAGTCTTTGTAATTCCCATTCGGTGCAGGCTGTGTTGGTTGAAAGTGTCCACATGTGAGAGCTTGGTAGGTGTCTCCCCTTCACAGCTAACTCCAAACCTCCTAAAAACTCTAGTAAGGGCCATACCATAAGGCAAGTGTGCCTTGGATCTGTTCAAAGTTTCTCTCATGGCCTCTATCATAAGTGTAGGGAGGTTTAAGGGGGTCTGAGTGATGATATGAAACATGACACATACATCTCTGCCAGATAGTAAGTCATGTCTACCACTCCTAGGAAAGAATAGTTTTGTCACAATCTGATGCAGGACCCTCATCTCAATGGACAGTAGCTTTGCTTCCAATCTGTTTAAACTTCCTGAAAAATCTTCTCCTAAGATAATTCTGATCCCTTCTTCTTTAATTGGGAGTTCCATATATGAGTATCCTTCACTAGGCAACTGAAGTATCTCTCCCAATATCCTAGAATCCAAACAGATGTCAATCCCCTTTACAGTTGAAGTCACAGATCCGTTTCCATAATTTAGGTTCTGGTAGAACTCTCTGACTAGATCAACATAGGTGACTTCCTTAAGAGAGCAATAAAGTTCCCATCCTTGATTTTTGATCTTGGTAGCAAAAGTAAAGCCTTCTTTCTCAAAGAACCGAAAATCTATATTTTTCCCGGTTTCTACTTTTCTATCAGAAAGAAGATTTACATTGGGGCTTATGGAGGGTTGAGAGGGACCTTGAGCAGGTACTGAAACTGGATTGGGAACAGTGGAAGACTGAGCATGCCTTTTCTTTCGGACAATTTCCTCAGGCTCTCGGATTGATTTCCTTCTTTGGGGAAGTTTCATCTTTGGAGCCATATCCAATAAGGTAGCAGACAAGAAGACTTGAATTCAGTGGAGGGATCACAAAAGAGTAAAGAAGAATTTTGGTGGAAAAAAGAAGTGGATTTTGAATGAACGGTGAAGTTCTAGGGCACGTTCCACCCGCGCCAAACACTGCGAGAAAGCACAGAAAAATCCTTTTCAAGGAGGCGATTTTTGGTGGAGAGAAGGAGGGAGAATTGCCTCGAAATTAATCTTTGAATTTGGAGCAAAACAGAAGTTTGGAGAGGACGGCTTTCGGAAGGAAGACGACGAGAAGATGAGTCGTCTCATAAACAGGTTTCCCGTTTTAAAAACAATGAACCCGATGGAAGTTGGTGGGATTTACAAGTTTGCCATTGAGTCGACTCATGGGGGTCGACTCATGAAGTTCAGAAAATCAGGAAAAATGCAAATAAATTCCAGAAAAATTCAAAATTTTGGGAGAAAGAATTTTGCTCAATGATAAGTTTTTAGAGTGATAAACCTGAGCTTTTGGAACTAGGATAGATGTTGAAAATTGAGCTCTAAGAGATTTTGACATCTATTCTTTGGAAATTGAGAAATTTCAGACAAATGGATCTAGAATTCCTAGATTTCTCCTAATTTCACAGAATCTTTCCTCACTAAGGGCCTTTGTAAAGATATCAGCTAATTGATTTTCAGTGCAAACATATTCAAGAATTATATTTTTGTTTTGAACATGTTCTCTTATAAAATGATGTCTTATCTCAATATGTTTAGATCTTGAGTGTTGTATTGGATTTTTAGATAGATTTATAGCACTTGTATTATCACATTTTATTGGTGTTTCATTAAGTTTGATTCCAAAATCTTCGAGTTGTTGCTTAATCCACAAGATTTGAGCACAACAACTTCCGGCTGCAATGTATTCGGCCTCAGCCGTAGACAGTGCTACCGAATTTTGTTTCTTGCTAAACCATGAGATTAGGTTAACTCCAAGAAATTGGCAAGTTCCACTTGTGCTTTTTCTATCTAATTTACATCCAGCAAAATCAGCATCAGAATATCCTAACAAATTAATTTGTGAGTCCTTAGAGTACCATAACCCTATAGTTTGTGTACCATTTAAGTATCTAAGGATTCTTTTAACAGCATTCAAATGAGATTCCTTAGGATTAGATTGATATCTTGCACATAAGCAAACACTAAACATGATATCAGGCCTACTTGCAGTTAAATATAATAATGAGCCAATCATACCTCTATAGTATTTTAAGTCTACGCTTTTACCTTCATCATCCTTGTCAAGCTTACATGAGGGACTCATTGGTGTGCCAATTGGTTTGCAGTTCTCCATTCCAAATCTTTTGAGTAGTTCCTTGGTGTACTTGCTTTGGGTGATGGAGATTCCCTCTTTTGATTGTTTGATTTGGAGTCCGAGGAAGAAGGTGAGTTCTCCCATCATGCTCATCTCGAACTCTCCCTGCATAAGCTTAGCAAAGTCTTGACAAAGGGATTCATTAGTAGACCCAAAAAATTATGTCATCAACATAAATTTGTATAATTAGCATATCATTTTGGTTTCTTTTAATAAATAGAGTTGTATCCACATTGCCTCTTGAGAAACCATTATTTAGTAGAAATTTGCTTAGCCTTTCATACCATGCTCTAGGTGCTTGTTTTAGACCATATAAAGCTTTATTTAATCTAAAGACATGATTGGGAAAAGCATGATTTTCAAATCCAGGGGGTTGTTCTACATATACTTCTTCAGAAATATATCCATTTAAAAATGCACTTTTAACATCCATTTGAAATAGTTTGAATTTCATAAAGCAAGCATAAGCAAGTAGAAGTCTAATGGCTTCTAATCTAGCAACAGGTGCAAAGGTTTCATCAAAATCAATTCCTTCTTCTTGATTATATCCCTTAGCAACCAGTCTTGCTTTATTTCTAATTACATTTCCATGCTCATCTAATTTGTTTCTAAAGACCCATTTTGTGCCAATTATTGAATAATCTTTAGGTCTTTTCACTAAGGTCCAAACATTATTTCTTTCAAATTGACTGAGTTCTTCTTGCATAGCATTAATCCAGTTATGATCATTTTCAGCTTCTTCAAAAGTTTTAGGTTCATGTTGAGATACAAAAGCACAATGATTAAGTTCATCTCTAAGTGAAGAACGTGTTTTTACCCCATGCATAGGATCTCCGATAATTAATTCCTTAGGGTGGTTGTGAACATACCTCCATTCCTTGGGTAAGTCATTTGTACCTTGAGGTTGTTCTTGAATTTCTTCAGCTTTCTCATTTTGTTCATCTTCTTGATCCTTGTCTTCTGGAGTTGCTGAATCTTTTAGAGTGATCTCCTTCATACCTTCTATTAGTGGATCTGCATCATCAACACCCTTATTCTTCCTTGAAGGAAGATCGTTAGATTCATCAAAGACAACATGTATGGACTCCTCAACTACTAAGGTTCTTTTGTTGAACACTCTAAATGCTTTACTAGTGGAGGAGTAGCCTAGAAGGATTGCTTCATCTGATTTTGCATCAAATTTACCAAGTTTTTCTTTGCCATTATTTAATACAAAACATCGGCAACCAAAAACATGAAAATAGGCAATATTTGGTTTTCTTCCTTTCCAAAGTTCATAGGGGGTTTTCTTTAAAAATTGTCTTATTAAAGCACGATTTAAAATGTAACATGCTGTGTTAATAGCTTCCGCCCAAAAATATTTTGGAAGGTTGCTTTCACAGAGCATGGTACGGGCCATTTCTTCTAAGGTTCTATTTTTCCTTTCAACTACCCCATTTTGTTGGGGTGTCCTAGGAGCAGAGAAGTTGTGGCCAATTCCATTTTCATCACAAAAATTTTCAAAGTCATGATTTTCAAATTCTGTTCCATGATCACTTCTAATATTTTGAATTGAAAACCCTTTTTCATTAGTGACTTTTCGATGAAATTTCGTGAAAATTTGAAAAGTTTCATTTTTGAGAGCTAAAAAGAAAACCCAAGTAAAACGAGAGTAATCATCAATTATTACAAATCCATATCGTTTTCCTCCTAGACTAGTGGTTTTAGTTGGTCCAAATAAATCCATATGTAAGAGCTCTAAAGGTCTAGAAGTTGAAATAGTATTTTTAGATTTAAATGATATTCTAGTTTGTTTACTTAATTGGCATGCATCACAAATTCTATCCTTTTCAAAATTTAATTTTGGCAAACCGAGAACTAAATCCTTTTTGATTAAATTTGAAAGAGAATGCATGCTAATATGTGCAAGTCTACGATGCCACAGCCAACTAGTCTCATTTATTTTAGCATTTAAGGAAACTAGGCATTGCATGTCTAATTTAGTTAAATCATTCAAGTCTTCCATATAAATATTGCCATGCCTATGTCCTATAAATTTAATGCCATCGTTGATAGGACTAGTCACAATGCAAACAGATGATTCATATATCAAATATATGTAGTTTCAGATCTAAATAAAAATGCATCACATATACATCAAATTTCAGATCTAAAACTAAATTTACACATATCAAATATATATCTAAAAAATAATTAAAATATTTTAAAAATATCTTTTCAAAAATCGATTCACATCAAACTAGGACAACCTTTACAGTATAGGGGGTAAACCCTATATCAGGACAACCTTATATCAGTTTGATGTAAATTTTTAATCATTCTAATTTTAGAACATGCTAATTTTTAGATTTAAAAGGATTTGATTTAATTATGAAGATTCAAAAATGACTTTGTTTCCTTTATCACAAAATTGACTGATGCTAAGTAAGTTATGCTTTAAACCTTTAACTAGTAAAACATTCTCAATGTATTTGGAGGGAGTGATACCAATGTTACCTATCCCGATGATCTTTCCTTTGCCATTATCTCCAAAGGTGACCATCCCTCCATCCTTAGCATCAAGCGTGATGAATTGTGATTCATCACCAGTCATGTGTCTCGAGCATCCGCTGTCAAGATACCATTTCCTGTTTCCTTCTTGGGATGCTAGACACACCTGCAAGCACAGATCAAGTTTCTGTCTTAGGTACCCAAGCTTTCTTGGGTCCTTTCAGGTTAGTCAGAATGGTTCCTTTTGGAACCCATATTTTCTTTGTGTTTGCATATTTGTTAATAAGACATGTGTATGATTTATGTCCTATTCTTCCACATTTAAAACAAGTAATATTTGTAGGCTTTTTGCTTGAATAATTTGCATAAATATCCTTCAAAAATTTTTGTTTCTTCAGGGGTTTATAACCAAGTCCAGCCTTATCATATATAGCTTTCTGATTATCAAGGATCATATTTAGCTTGTTTGAACTTAAGGTGAACTTATCTACTATAGATTTCAGTCTATTAATTTCATCCTTAAAGTTTTGATTTTCTTGAATCAATGTGAATTTTTCAATTGAAAGAATTTCAGCTTGTTTCACTAAGGACTGATTTTCCAATTTCAGCTCTTTGTTTTTCTTCCCTAGTTTCTTTAATTCATCAATTGAATCATAGAAAGCTTCATGCAATTCTTCAAAAGTAAATTCACTAGTGGATTCAGAAGTTACCTCATTTTCATGTGCCATCAGGCACAGATTGGTTTGTTCGGTTGAGGTTTCCTCGTCGGAGCTTGTGTCATCACTCGCACTCCAGGTCGCCATCATTGCCTTCTTTTTGAATTTCTTTGGACCTTTCTTCAATTGAGGACATTCGGATCTGAAATGTCCTGGCTTCTTGCACTCGTAGCATATAGGGGTTTGATCTTTCTCCTTTTCTATGCTTTGATCCCCTTTTGTAAATTTCTTTCTCATCCCCTGTTTCCTTTTTCTTAGAAACTTCTTGAATTTCCGGGTGATGAGAGCCATCTCCTCATCCTGATCTTCATCTTCAGAGTCATCTGTTTCATAATCAGGTGAAGTTGTGGATTTGAGGGCAATGGTTCTTTTCTTTTTGATTTCATCCTCTTGATGTTGCATCATGCTAAGTTCATGAGTCATCAAGGATCCAAGAAGCTCTTCTAGAGGTAGAGTGTTCAAGTCCTTTGCTTCTTGGATGGCAGTCACCTTGGCTTCCCAAGTTCTTGGCAGTGACCTGAGAATCTTCCTTACAAGTTCACTGTTAGTATAAGATTTGCCAAGACTCTTTAAACCATTGATTATATCAGTAAAACGAGTAAACATAGCAGTTATGGACTCATCATGCTCTATTTTGAACAATTCATATTTATGTACAAGCATGTTTATTTTAGACTCTTTTACTTGATTTGTTCCCTCATGGGTGACTTCTAACCTATTCCATATTTCTTTAGCAGATGCACAAGTAGAAATGCGATTAAATTCACTAGCATCTAGTGCACAATAAAGAACATTCATAGCTTTGGCATTTAATTGTGCTAATTTCTTGTCAACCTCATCCCATTCTTTCTCGGGTTTGGTTGACTCCTCACCATCTATAATCTTGGTGGGTGTGTGAGGACCATTCACTATGATACTCCACATATCATAGTCGAGTGCTTGTATGAAAATCTTTATCCGAGCTTTCCAATAGGTGTAATTAGACCCATTGAAAAGTGGAGGTCGGTTTGTTGATTGCCCCTCGGCTAGAGAAGTTCCAACATGGGTTGCCATAGATCTTTGGCTCTTTGATTGTTAGATCAAAGAAGGGCTAGAGCACTGGCTCTGATACCACTTGTTGCCCAGCTATGCAACCCAAGAGGGGGGGTGAATTGGGTTTCTAAAAATTTTAAGCCCAACAGATAACTTATGAAGAACAAAATAATGGCTTTAAATCAATATTAATTAACTAAAGCAGTATTGCAAGGATATAAATATGATAAAGCGATAAAGCACACCACAAACACAAGGATTTATAGTGGTTCGGTGCTAACCTTGCACCTACGTCCACTCCCCAAGATCCCACTTGGGAATTTTAATCCACTATCCTTTGTATTCAACCCGAATACAAAACGTCGGAAACTCCGACACTAGCTATCCCAAGCTAGAATACAGGACGTCGGAAACTCCGACCCTAGCTATCCCAAGCTAGAACACTTGTTTCCCGGGTACAAGCCAACCCACAACACTCCGATTTCAGGTTCGGATCAACCTTTCCTTGTTTTGGAAATCCTCCAAAAACAAGAGCAAAAACTCACAAAGAGTAAGAATATTTAGAGCACAGATGAATACAAAAACAGCTCCTTAAATGAGCAAATATAACAATAAAAACTTTACTCAAATGAAGAACCCCTTTTTCAGATTTTCTCAAGATGAATGAACGGTTGAACGCTTGAGAAGAGGTTGATTGTTGATTGAAGATCTCTTGAAAGCTTTGAACGATCTCTAGATCAAGGTTGAAACGATAGGCGTGAAGAATTCTCTCCTTGAAAGATCTTCCTTTTCTCTTTCACAATCTCTCTGGTATATTGTGGATCCTCTCTCTTTTTCTCTATGGATATTTCGTTGATCTCAGGCTTTTTCTTGCAAATTTCGGATCCTCTCTTCTGTTCTTCTCTTTTTCCTCTCTTTTCTTCTCTTCTCTTCTCTACATTTGATTTCACGTTTGATCCGCTATTTAATCTGCAATTTCTTTCATCATTTAAAGCATTTTGTAGCATTAGAAGCAAGAGAAAACAATTTAGGCAGATAAAGAGCCGTTAGAGGATTTTTAGGAAGCATAAATGGCAATTAAAATGGGCAAAAAAATAGCCGTTGCTGACATTTCCCGTCGCAGGGGTCGACTCATGAGTCGACTCATGCTTCAGGAGTCGACTCATGAGTCGACTTCTGTTGCAACAGACCAGAAGATCTGATTTCTGAATTTTTCGGTTCAAATCAGCAGGGGTCGACTCATGAGTCGACTCATGCCTTGTGGGTCGACTCATGAGTCGACTCACAGGTCGTGTCAAGCCAAAAAATTCAGCGTGCCATGGGAATTTTTTCGTGCCATTCAGCTCATAGTGCCATGAGTTGACTCATGAGTCGACTCATGCACTTTAAACCTTCATAACTTCAAAAATATTAGTCCAAACACAATGAAATTTTCACTAATAGATTTCAAATCATTTGTTCTACCAAATGGTACTATCAAATCAGGATTTTAGCAAAATTACGATTTTGCCCTTGAAGAGCATAAGGACTTTTTCAATTGTTTGTATCCCTTCAATCTGCTTTGTAATCATCAAAATCAATCTAGGAGCAACAATTTCAAGTGAAGTATACCATATGGTTCATATCATAAAAATAAATTTTCATATATATATATATATATTTAATAATTAAATATATATAAGTGTGATCTAAACTTCATACATGCATCACATATATCATGACTACTTTAGGTCACTATTGATTACATCTAATATAATATACTTTTCAAATTTTAAAATAATTATATATATAAATCTATCTTATTGTAATAAATCATAAATCACTTTAGATCTAATCTAAACTTATTTATGATAAAATAATTTATGAAAATATATTTACTTTTTTTCTTTATGAAATCAGATCATAATGACACCCCTATACATCATAAAAGAATCCGTCGAAAGGACAAGAGAGGGAGATGAATCCTTTCTTCCTCTTATGATCGAACGGTCTAGTGATCTCATCAATCTAAATACTGGGCTACTAAGATCTAAAAATTATTGCATATGGAATCACATTAACATGTAATTTGACAAAAATATTTTATATCATGAATATGACTTTGATCTCATCAACCACGTTCTTCATTTAATCTAATCAGATTTGATGCATCATATATATCATATCAGATCTGAAACATATCTTATACTGATTATAAAATATCAAATTTAGATCTAAAATTTTATGGAAAATTAATTAGATGCACATATGAATATATAAAGATTAATTTTTTGGTTAGATCTGTTTTGACGTTGTGTAGAATTTTGTTAGAAATCAAATCTGAAAATCTATCAAAACAGATTTAATTCAGAACTGAAATAAGTTCAACTTCATAACCACAATAATAATATTAAAATTCTATTAAAATTAATTTAAAATAAATTTTAAAATAAATTATTATTTCAATAAAATTCAGCAACAAAGAAAATTTTGTTATAACAAATTTATAACAAATCTTAACCAACTATTGATTAGGTTCTTGTAATCTAATCAAAATCAGATCATAAATTTTATTTAAATAGATCTAAATTAGATTTAATATTTAATATAAATTTTAATTACATATAATATATAAATAAATCAAAAAAAATTAATTATACATCCATTTATCAAAGTCTGGTTCTGATATCAATTGAAGAAAAAGAAAGTTTGTTTCTATCAAAAATGCAGTGGATAGTCAGGATGCATCTAATTATTTTCTATAAATAGATTAATTAAAGATTAGATCTTTATCTGATATGCATCAAAATAGGGATCAAATCTCAAAGATTCTAAATCCAAAGTCTTATGTAGGTCTGAATCTACAAATCCTCTACTTTGTACGAACACCAAATTTCATAGGAAAGCGGGATGAAGCCTCGGATTGAATCACCTTTGCAAAGCAACAAAGAGAGGAGAGAGAGCCTCTAGTGTGATGCCTCACACCAGTAAGAGGGGTGCCTAAGAGGGCCTTCATGCCGTGGGAATGTGGGATGCCAAGGGTGGGTGACGCCAAGGATGGGTGACACCCACTCTATCTTCATGCCTCCTCTTCCTCACTTTTTTTCCTTAGCACATAATCCAATTATTATGCCATGATAGTTAGAGATCTTCTCTATTTATAGATAATTTTTTATGATCCATAAGACTAAAATTTCTAATTCAAATATGCTTTGAATTAATCCGTATCTTATCAAAGAAGGAGTCCAAAGGGAGAAAGGATTGGCGCCTAACTAGGCACCCTCATGCACCCACACCTACACCCAAGGGTAGGGCGGTAACAACCAGCATCCCATCATCCTTTGATTAGCCATAAGGAGAGAGAGTCTAAGTAAAGGTAGACTCTAAGGATCTAATCCAAATATGGGTCAATTCGAATCCAATTAGAACCTGATTCAAAATAATTTCGAATGGACTGTCAATCCCAAACTGTTTAGGATTTAGGATCAAGTCTAACTTAGATTTATGGATCTAATTAAGTTTAATTAAATTAGATCTAATTTAAAATTAATTAGCACTTAAATTTAATCTCTTATAAATTTTTTGGATCAAAGATCAAATCTCTTTCATCCCCAGAATTGAACCTAAACCTCATGTCTAGTGCAAGCTAGACATAGTCAATTGTTTAATCCTGTATGACCTATAACTTAATTTTCAATCAAATTAATCTATTTATTCAATCAAATTATGTACTTTCAAATTAAACATATAAACTTAGGTTAATTTTTTTCTATGTTGCTTGACTTTATGCGTAACTTCATAGGTTTGAACACTAAGTCAGTAGCATAGAAACCATTTTCTGTACTAATTGAAATTACCATTTAGCAATGATTCTCAACATTCGGATAGATCAAATTATCATAAAATAATATTAAAAAATTTATATATATGGTTACCACATAATTCATCTCTTTGACCCTAAATGCTTTAGGATGGTCTAGAATGATCATCCACATTGTATTCCAACCTTTCAAATCCATCACATGAATTATCCTAGGCAAGATTTTACTAAATTGAAATACAGTGATGCATGAGCTCCTATAATCCAGAGGGATCAAGTTGTTGGGAAATGTGTCCCAAAAACCAATTGTCAGTCTATTGACGGTTGAGCAATCTTGTATGGTAATTGATTTGTTAATAAATAAAATATATTTTTGATATTTTCATCATAAGCTTTCATCTTCTAATGAACTCTGTTGTTATGATGAAGTCCTTAGGACTATTTAAGTTTGATAAAGAAAGAATTTATCGATTAGTCTTTAAAACTGTTCACGACCAAATGATAGGGTGTTAATAAGGACGACAGCTTCTATCGAGCATAGGTCACTGTAGGCTATATGGGTTGGTTGTCCTCTTAACCAAGGAGTGTGGAGAAACTGATATGACATACAGGTTAGATGTAAGGGTACATCATCATTGAATGTGACCAACTCCAGAGTATTCTGCTGTTGAGAATGTCTTTGATGGGATATAGGTATAAGTGTCCCTTAGACCTGAGATCATCTCAGTGACTTGCAAGCAACTCACTATGCTGTGGTACTAGACTAACTGAATTTCTAATTCAGTGACGGAAGGCTTCTGGACATAGTCAAGTACTTACGAAGTCAGAGTGTGATCGAGATAGGATTGATCACTCCAAGAGTTGGAGAAGAATGAGTCACTGTATTTCAATTTAGCAAAACCTTGACCAGGATAATCCATCAGATGGATTTGATATTTTGAAATATAATGTGGATAACCTGATCAGAGTTGACAGTTGAACTTTGAGGTGTCCTATGATCATTTTGGTTAAGAGGATGAATTATATGAAAACTATATCCGTATGAGTTCTAAGGATGTTGTTCTACACATTCGACCTATCCGGTCGTCGGATACCATTGCTAGATGATCACTTCGATTGGTACAGAAATTTATTTTTATACTATCGACTTAGGTTCGGACCTATGAGATCACACACATTAGAGTTCATGATCCGATCGGATGGTTGATCAACAATTAAGAATCGTTCTAGGGTTAAATGATCAATACGATTGACATTTAACTTAGTGCAAGTATTGCAGAAGTATCGATTAGCAATTTGATTGCTAATTTTCTTAATTTAATTAAGCCAATGGGTTGAGATTAAGTCTAATTGAATATGATTTAATTAAATTTAGTTTGAGCTTGATTGGATCAAGTCCAATTGGTTTATTGGATAAGCCAAGTGCAAGAAAAAAATTAGTCTTAGTTTAATTAAGACTTGAGTCAACCTAATTTCTAATTTGATTAAAAAATTAAATCAGATTTAAATCTAATTTAATTTGATTAAATTAGATTTTTAATTAGATTAAGACCTATTTTAATTGGGTTGATCTAATTTTGATTTGATTTGGTTTGAGAAACCAAATTAAAACAAGTCATAAGATAGAATCCCAGTAAGACTAGGATTCCACCTTGCGCCACATAAGCCCCCCCACGCCCTCTCTCTTATTCCACACCAATCCCCTCTTATTTTGTGTGACAAAAGCCCTCTCCTAGGTCTTTTCCATGTCCAAAAGGTTTTCTCTCTTCTTTCATATATGAAAAATGGTTGTGGATCAAATCAAAGTAGGAATAAGTTTGGATTTCAAATTCTATAAGATAGAGTTTTAGAAATCCAAAACTCTTTCCTTTTTGCATCGAATTTATTTAATTTTTTTTAAGATTTTTATAGCTTTTAGGGTACATATTGTGCACCCTTTGCTAGTAGTCCATGCATGAAAATAAGGAGGAGGCATCCAAGAGTTGGGTGCCCCTTATCTTGCCATGTTTGGATAAGCCTTGACTAGGTATTTGATCTAGACAATGACTTTATCATATCTCTCTCTATAAAATGAGTTTATTTATGTAATTTTTGAAGAACATAGAGATTTGAGAGATCTTTAGGGCATCCAAAAATCAGAGAGAAAAACCTTTGGGTCATGGAGATATAATAGACACAAGACAGGGTGTCTAGGAGAGAGTAAAGAGAAAAAGAAGAGGGTCTTCTTCTAGGGTTGTTAGTTTCACCTCTTCCCTTCCTCCATCTTGAGTTTTTCTAAGAGAGTCTCAGATCTAAAACTCCTCCTCCTACTTCTCATCTTTGGAATAGCCCAAATCAAGAAGAAGGAGGCACTTGAACAACCATCAAAGAAGGATCAGCGCAGTACTAGCATACTGTGCTGATTTTCTGAAGCAGGATTTTTGGTCGAGATTCGTGAGCTCGTATGGATGACTCCTAGAGACAGGACATATGTGCGGTTTGCAACATCATCTTCAAACCCGGATCAGCAAGGTTAGAACATCTAACTTGCAAGGTAATAGATCTGATTTATTATTTAATACATACATTAGATGTAGTATAGAAACATGTTGATATGATCAACATGTAGCTCATGCTCTATATATTTTAATTTTTAATTTAATATTATATAATAATAATGTAATAAAATCTTAGATCTAAGAATTTTTTAATTTTAGAAAATAAATTTTGATTTATTTTAGTCTTCCGCTGCCTGATCTTGAAAAAGTTTCAAGATCTAACCCTGAAACCCTAGATCTGGTTCCTACAAATGGTATCAGAGCCCAGGTTATTTATTACATGATTATTTATACATGCTTAGATTATTTTTTAGATTAAATCTAATTTATAATCTGATTATTAAATTTAAAATTAAAATTTTAGATCAATCATGAACTGCAAGGTTGTCCTGCTGTAAGATTTATCCCTTACAGTGCAATGGTTGTCCTAGTTCGTGTAGATATATCTTTATTCATAAATTTGTTAGATATGATCTAGATTAAATTTATGATTTATTAAATTTAAAAAATATTTAAATCTAAAATAAAATCTCTTTGTTAATAATTTTTGTGCAAAAAAATTGTTTAAAGTTGAAATTATTTCAGTTACATGAACCTGTTTAGATTGGATCTAAAGTAGTTTCATATTTATTTCATTTTCATCTTGATTATAAATCAAACATGCAATATGATTGGTAGAACCATATTATAAAATTATTTTATAAATATAAAAATTATTTTTGAAAAGTCGAACCCAACCCTCAGCCTAAAACTTAATTAAGAATTAAGAAGTTGTTTGATTAGGTTCTAGGATTGTGAATTGAAGAACCTAAGACATAAACCATAACACATTGGGTTAATGGGTTAGTGAGAATTAAGTCCATTAATTGGGTTAGACCTATGGTTAGATTAAAGATGGACTTAATTAGAGAATTGACTAAATCTAATCAATTGTTGTCTTAGATTAGGTCAAGGATTCTCTAGATCAATTAAAATAGTTGTAGTTGGTCAAGTCTATGTCTTTAACGAGAACCAAATGGACTTAATTCTTGGCTAAGCAGTCTAGCACAAACTGTTAGATTGATCTAATCGAAACTAATTAAATCAGTTGGTGTCTAAGGTAAATCAGACCGGTGGTTTTTAATTGGGAGCCCGCTTACCTGGCCATTTTTGATGGTGTCTAAGGCAAGCTTTGGCCGACCCTTCCACTGATCGAACTTACCTGGTCTCTTGGTGAAATTATGTTTTGATTGGATTACTTGACTATTCGAGCTGACCCATGTCAGCTAGGTAAATCAGTGTGACTGATTTAGGTGCTCCTAGACCAGCCCTTTTAATGGTCTCCCTTAAGCTGACTTGGTGAAGCCAGTGAGAGGATCATGATAAGCTGGTTCATCTGATCTCATCCTCTAAATCATTTAAATTTTCTAAAATTATTAGGTCCTTAAAATGATAAAGTTATGGAGATAATTGAGTCATAGTCTCTCATTAAGGTGTTTGATAATGAGTCCATTAACTCAATAATCATTGCAGACCCAAAGGCCTGATGCTTGTTGACTAATGAAATTATCACTCATCATATGACGACTTGGAAGTGTCTCTCTAATGGTGGTTAAGTGAGCCAACCAAAGTTGGGCTTAATCATTCGTTGGTTAGATACACCAAGTATGGTCATGTTAAAGGTTGGACTTAACCAGATCCTTACAGTGGAGGCCAAAGCCTACTGATTAGGTTTCTGGGGCAAAATTAAAATTACTAAAAATTATTTAGAGAAATAATTGGTTATGAACCTACCCTTAGATGTACATGGGTTGGCCAACCAAAGTTGGGCTTGTGTGCAGTCTAAGTAGATTCTGGTACCCACTAAAGAATTAGGGTAATTCCTCGAATTGGAGGTAGAGGCTACCAATTCGAATAAAATAGTGGGAGAAACTTTTTGATTAAAGTCTAAATCTTTAGGTTTAATGAATCAATTACTAATTAGGTTATGATTTTTTTTTTGTGCAGATATGGCCACTTTTCTATCGCTCCGATCATTGTTGGACAATGATAAGTTGGTGGGATCCAACTTCGGTAGCTGGTACCGAAAGTTGAAGATAGTCCTGGAGCATGAACGGATCCTATATGTGATAATAGATCCTGCACCTAAGAAGCCAGCTGTCAATGCACGTGGAACAGTCAGAGACACTTACCAGAAGTGGCTCTGTGATCAGACCACGGTGCGTTATATCATGCTGGCTATCATGAGCGATGAGTTCAGTCGCAGATTCGAGACGGCTCAGCCAAAGGACATGCTTCAAGTGTTGGAGGATGCCTTTGGCACATCCGATGATGTGAAGAGGCACAAGACTAGTTGTGCCATCTTCAACGCTAAAATACGGGATGGTGCCTCTGTCACTGATCATGTATTGTACATGATCGAGCTGATAGAATGATTAAGCAAGCTCGACTTTCCCTTGCATGAGCAGCTTGAAAAGGATGCAATACTAAACTCGCTGCCCAAGTCTTATCTCCAATTTCTCACTCATTATAGAATGACAAAGCCTGAAGTGAACTACCATGGGTTACGGGGGTTGCTTTAGAACTTTGAGAAGGATCACCAACTCCACAAAGAGTCGGTGAACTTAGTGGGAGGTTCGTCTTCTGATTCTCGATCTTTTAAAAAGGGAAGAAGAATAAGAAGAAAAAAGTGAAAAAGGTGCAAATTTAGGCTGGGATATTAGTGCAGGGCCAGATCAGAAAGATCAAGCCCGATAAGAGTCTATTCTACTGGCAAGCACCCTAGATTAGATAGTGTATCAGATATCTACTTATGGCACCATAGGCTAGGTCATATAAACAAGAACAGGATAAACAGGTTGACTTAAGAGAAAATCTTTGAAGTCAGTGATTATGAATCACTTCCAACATGAGTCCTGTCTTCTTGGTAAAATGATCAAGTCACCTTTTACTGGAAAAGGTGAGAGAGCTACTGAGCTCATGGGCCTAGTACATACTAATAAATGTGGGACCATGAGCACAAGTGCTAGAGGTGGATATTTCTACTTCATAACTTTCACAGATGATCTATCCAAATATGGATATGTCTATCTGATGAAACATAAGTCGGATTCATTTGAAATGTTCAAACGATTCCGAAGTGAAGTAGAAAAATAAACTGGGAAGAGTATTAAAACTCTTCGATCTGATCGAGGAGAAAAATATCTTTCTAGTGAGTTTCTCACATATCTAGGAGAGAATGGGATTCTCTCCCAATGGACTCCTTCAGGAACACCACAGCATAATGGTGTGTCTGAAAGGAGAAATCAGACTCTGTTAGATATGGTCCGATCCATGATGGATTTTGCTAGCTTGCTGATATCTTTCTGGAGATATGCACTCGAATCGACATGTTATCTGTTAAATAGAATTCTAAGTAAGTATGTAATTAAGACTCTATATGAGATATGGACAGGGCATAAGCCAACACTTTCACACCTTAGGGTCTGGGGGTGCCCGAGCTATGTCAAACGATTAGTCACAGACAAACTTGGACCTAGGTCTGACAAATGCACATTCATAGGGTACCCCAAAGAGACCAAAGAATATTTTTTCTACTATGCTGATGAACAAAAGGTGTTCGTCAGCCTTAAGACAATCTTTTTAGAAAAGGCATTCTTTGGTGAAGGAACTGTTGCCTCTAAGGTTGAACTTGATGAAGTTCAACCGGTAGAAGGACCGACACCAATAGCTAAACCTGAGTCAGATTTGATTAGATCAGATTTGGAGTTCAATGTACCTGCACCATTAAGACGATCTGATAGAGTACCGCATCAGTCAGACAGATACTACAGTTTCTTGGTTCGGGACGGTGATTCCATCGAACTCGATGAGAATGATGAGGATCCGATCATCTATATGGATGCAATGTAGAGACTTGATTTTGAAAAATGGCTTGAAGCCATGAAATCTGAAATGAAGTCCATTAAGGTCAATAATGTATGGACATTGGTTGACCCCACCTGAAGGGATTAAACCTATTGGGTGTAAATAGGTGTTCAAAAAGAAAAAGGGCGTAGACGGAAAGGTGGAGATCTATAAAGCCCGTCTGGTTGCCAAGGGGTATCATCAACGTTATGGTATTGACTATGACGAGATGTTTTCTCCTGTGGCAATGCTCAAATCCATTCGGATAATGCTTGCAATAGCTATCCATCTGGATTATGAGATCTGGCAAATGGATGTAAAGACAGCTTTCCTGAATAGAGAGCTGATCGAAGAGGTATATATGATACAACCTGAGGGGTTTATATCCATAGATGAGTTCAAGGTGTGCAAGCTTCAGAGATCCATTTATGGATTGAAACAAGCTTCTCAGAGTTGGAACATGCATTTTGATATGGTGATCAAAATGTATGGCTTCGTTAAGAATGGAGAAGAGCCCTGCATCTATAAATGGGCAAATAATCCAGTTGTGGTATTCCTTATCTTGTACGTGGATGACATTCTCTTAATCAGGAATGACATCCCCGTACTACAGAAAATAAAAGTTTGGTTGTCATCGCAGTTCTCCATGAAGGACTTGGGTGAAGCATCCTACATCCTAGGAATGAAGATCTATAGGGATAGATCTAAAAAAATACTTGGGTTATCCCAGTCCACGTACATAGACACTGTGCTGAAGAGGTTTAGCATGGAGAATTTCAAGAAGGGCTATCTACCGATAGGCCATGGAATTTCTCTCTTTAAGAAGGATTGTCTGACAACTCCCGAAGAGAGAGAGAGCGTATGAGTAGAGTCCCATATGCTTCGACCGTGGGATCTATCATGTACGCCATGACATGTACAAGACCAGATGTGGCATACTCACTAGGAGTAGTGAGTAGATACCAATCTGATCCTGGAGAAAATCACTGAAAAGTGGTTAAAGCCATCCTTAAGTATTTGAGAAATACTAAGGACCAATGGTTGGTTTATGGTGAGTCAGATCTGAAACTTGTGGGGTTCACAGACTCCAGCTTTCAATCTGACCATGATGACAGCAGAAGCGTGTCGGATTATATCTTTACTCTGAATGGTGGAGCTATCTGCTGGAAGAGTTTCAAGCAGCATACTGTGGCAGACTCTATTTGTGAGGTGGAGTACATCGCAGCATCGGATGCCGCGAAGGAAGCTGTGTGGCTGAAAAAATCCATCACCTAGCTCAGAGTAGCATCCTCCCTCGATGGTTCAGTCCTGCTCTACTGCGACAGCACTGGTGCCATAGCTCAGTCGAAGGAATCCAAAGTACACCAGCGGATGAAGCATATTTTGTGCCGCTTCCACCTGGTCTGGGAGATCATGGATCGAGGTGACGTCGACCTTCAGAAGATCGACGGAAAAAAGAACCTGATCGACCCCTTCACTAAAGCCCTGGCGATAAAGGAGTTCGACAATCACAAGTCACTGCTTCCACCTGGTTCGGGAGATCGTGGATCGAGGTGACATCAATCTTCAGAAGATCGACAGAAAGAAGAACCTGGCCGACCCCTTCATTAAAGCCCTGGTGATAAAAGAGTTCAACAACCATAAGTCGAAGATGGGTATTAGATACTGTACCGAGTGGCTATAGGACAAGTGGGAGTTGTTGAGAAATGTGTCTCAAAAATCAATCATCAGCCTGTTGACGGTTGATCAATCTTGTATGATAATTGATTTGTTAATAAATAAAATATATTTTTGATATTTTCATCATAAGCTTTCATATTCTAATGAACTCTGTTGTTATGATGAAGTTCTTAGGACTATTTAAGTTCGATAAAGAGAAGATTTATCGATTAGTCCTTAAAACTGTTCACGATCAAATGATAGGCTGTTAATAAGGACGACAGCTTCTATCGAGCATAGGTCGCTGTAGACCATATGGGTTAGTTGTCCTCTTAACCAAGGAATGTGGAGATACTTGTATAGTATACAGGTGAGATATAAGGATACATCATCATTGAACGTGACCAATGCTAGAGCATTCTGCTGTCGAGAATATCTCTGATAGGATATAGGTATAAGTATCCCTTAGACTTGAGATCACCTTAGTGACTTGCAAGCAACTCACTGTGCTTTGGTACTGGACTAACTGAATTTTTAATTCAGTGATGGAAGGCTTCTGGGCATAGTCAAGTACTTGCAAAGTCAGAGTGTGATCGAGATGGGATTGACCACTCCAAGAGTTGGAGAAGAATGAGTCACTGTATTTCAATTAAGCAAAATCTTGGCCAGGATAATCCATCAGATGGATTTGATATTTTGAAATACAATGTGAACAACCTGATCAGAGTTGATAGTTGAACTCTGAGGTGTCCTATGATCATTTTGGTCAAGGGGATGAATTATATGGAAACTATATCCGCATGGATTCTAAGGATGTTGTTCTGCACATTCAACCTATCCGATCGTCGGGTACCATTGCTAGATGGTCATTTCGATTGGTACAAAAATTTATTTTTATGTTACCAGCTTAGGTTTGGACCTATGAGGTCACACACATTAGAGTTCATGATCTGATCGAATGGTTGATCAACGATTAAGAATCATTCTAGGGTTAAATGATCAATACGATTGACATTTAACCTAGTGTAAGTGTTGCAGGAGGATCGATTAGCAATTTGATTGCTAATTGACTTAATTTGATTAAGCCAATGGACTGAGATTAAGTCTAATTGAATATAATTTAATTAAATTTAGTTTGGACTTGATTGGATCAAGTTCAATTGGTTTATTGGATAACCCAAGTATAAGAAAAAAACTAGTCCTAGTTCAATTAGGACTTGGGTCAACCTAATTTTTAATTTGATTAAAAATTAAATCAGATTTAAATCTAATTTAATCTGATTAAATTAGATTCTTAATTGGGTTAAGACTTATTTTAATTGAGTTGATCTAATTTTGGTTTGATTTGGTTTGAGAAACCAAATTAAAACAAGTCATAAGATAGAATCCTAATAAGACTAGGATTCCACCTTGCGCCACATAAGCCCCCACCACGCCCTCTCTCTTATTCTATGCCAATCTTCTCTTATTTTGTGTGACAAAATCTCTCTCCCAGGTCTTTCCCATGTCCAAAAGATTTTCTCTCTTCTTTCATACATGGAAAGTGATTGTAGATCAAATTAAAGTAGAAATAAGCTTGGATTTCAAATTCTATGAGATAGAGTTTTAGAAATCCAAAACTCTTTCTTTTTTGCACCGAATTTATCTAGATTTTTTTAAAAAAATTTTGTAGGTTTGAGGGTATATATTGTGCACCCTTTTCTGGTGGTCCATGCATGAAAATAAGGAGGAGGCACCCAAGAGTTGGGCGCCCCTTATCTTGCCATGTTTGGATAAGCCTTGACTAGGTATTTGATCTAGACAAGGACTCTATCATATCTCTCTCTATGAAATGAGTTTCTTTATAAAATTTTTGGGGTACATATAGATTTGAGAGACCTTTGGAGCAGATAAAAATCAGAGAGAAAGACCTTTGGATTGTGGAGATATAATAGACACAAGACAGGGTGTCTAGGAGAGAGTAAAGAGAAGAAGAAGAGGGTCTTCTTCTAGGGTTGTTAGTTTCATCTCTTTCCTTCCTCCATCTTGGATTTTTCTGAGAGTGTCTTAGATCTAAAACTCCTCCTCCTATTTCTCATCTTTGAAAGAGCCCAAATCAAGAAGAAGGAGGCACCTGATCAACCATCGAAGAAGGATCAGCGCAGTACTAGCATACTGTGCTGATTTTCTGAAGTAGGACTTCTGGTCTAGATTCGTGGGCTTGTGTGGATGACTCCTAGAGATCGGATGCTTGTGTGATTTGCAACATCATCCTCAAGTCTGGATCAGCAAGATTAGAACGTCTAACTTGCAAGGTAATAGATCTGATCTATTGTTTAATACATACATTAGATGTAGTATACAAACATGTTGATATGATCAACATATAGCTCATGCTCTATATATTTTAATTTTTAATTTAATGCTATGTAATAATTATGTAATAGAATCTTAGATATAGAAATTCTCTAATTTTAGAAAATAAATTTTGATTTATTTTAGTCTTCCGCTATCTGATCTTGAAAAAGTTTCAAGATCTAATCCTGAAATCCTAGATCTGGTTCCTACATAATTTCATCTTGATCCACATACGGACTTCGCAAGTACTTGACTGTACTCAGTAGCTTTTCTTACTGCATTAAAAATACTGATAGTCTGGCACCAAAGTATGGTGAGTTGCTTACAAGTCACTATGATGATCTCAGGTCTGAGAGATACTTATGTCCATACACTTCGTGAGCTGCTCTTGACAGCAGAGTGCTCAACAGGTGAGTCACTTTTCAATGATGATGTACTCCTATATCTCACCTGTATGCCATACCAGTGTCTTCACACTCCTTAGTTAAAAGGACAACCAACCCATATAGTACACAACGATCTTCACTCGATAAATATCATCATCGTTTAATGATGTATCATTTGATCATGAACATATTTAAGAACTATATGACAAATCCTCCTTTATCAATTACTTCATAGTTCTAAGGACTTCATTATAACACAAGAGTTCTAACAAAGAAGATGTAACTTCATGATGAATGATGCTAAAATAATTTTTATTCATTGATTAATAATTTATATATATATTACAGAATAAGTATAATTATCCAAATGATTAACTTTAGAACATATTTTTCAGCACTATGATCAGCAGGCGTTTGCCCTAAGTCATGGGGGCGAGAAGATCCAGAAGCTCTCAAAGTTAGAAAGAGACCGTATATCAAGTTGAGATGGAGATTGTTGTAAAAAATATCTCGAGATTCAATTCACAAAACCCCTAGAATGAGGTTCAGGATGATGAATGAAGTCCAATGAGCCCAACAACAGTCCAAATAGAGTCCAGACAGAGAAACTACGCACAAAAGAGGTCAGGAGGTGGGCTGGTATGGCCCAAGGGCTGCCAAAGGGGGCCTACGGGCTGTGCAGGCTGGAGGTGGAGCAGACACATGATCCAACCCGTGGGTGCATGGGGGTCGGCCCAACAGATGTGCAAGCGCATGCACGCATAGCAGGAGGCAGCCCAGCGAGCGTGCAGGCCTGTATACCATGATCCATGGTGGACCAATGGTCCATTGGAGGGTGTATAGATCGAGCACCCATTTCCCCTAGGTTTCATGCAGTCCCTGATGGACTGGCTATTGGGTTTCGATGGTGCAGTAGAAGGATTAGGTGTTTAAAATTTTTATTAAAAACATCCAATGCACCGAAAATCTTAATGCCCAAAAACTCTTGACTATATCAATCAAAGTACAATAAAATAAATTTATATTAGAAGAATACCTATAATGTTAATTCAATTTTCATGAGGCATCCAAGTGTCCACCCTCTAATGGTGATCCATATGAAAATTGAACCAAGGACAGTACTCCTTCACCTTGCTTCAAGAGTTTTAGCCCCTAAAACTCAACCAACCCCCAATCGATCAGATCTTCCTCCAGACCTGAGTCTGAACCTTTTTAAACATCTACTAGACTTGACCACCTTTTTTTAGACCTCTTAAACCCTTAGAGCTATTAGGATTAGGCTCGTCTTAAAAGAACAAGCCTTGTCCTAAAACCTAGAGTTGTAAGAGAGGGAGAGAGAGAGTGGATAGGGGATGTATGAATTGAATGATCACCCCATTTGCCATCTCCTATTTATAGTACCAGATGAAGCACTAACAGAGAAGGCACGCCTCATCTAGAAAGGTATATCAAGTCTTCATATCACTTATCTGAGAGTCCTTAAATAGAAGGACTCTTCAGGGGGTGATACATCGATTCCTGCCTTCTCACACACGCTTGCCCAGAACGAGATGCTTTTTGCATCTCTTCATACATCAGATTAGCATGAATTTTTTCACATAAACCTTTGTTCAAATAGGAAGGCTATCACCAAATGACACATTATTTGGATAAGAGTTCATATGTGAGAAGGACTTTTCACTGAAGAGATGTGCGAGCACCTTCTCCCTGTCACACGCGTGCATGCCCAAAAAAAGGTGTGAAAAGCAACCTTTCTTAATCTGATAATTTTTTATATTTTTATCATGTGATCAACACTTAAAATTGATCCTTATCACAAAAACTATTAGATAAAAAGTTACTTATGACTCCTTAAATAGAAGGAGTCTTCGCATCCCTTCGCACGTCCAGAAAAACCTATCACGCATGCAGCAATATTTTGAGCAATTTTTTTATACACAATCTGATAGATTTTTTATACTTTAAAAAGTGTGCTAGGTGGATCATCATCTAGTCTACTTGTTATAAAAAACAAAGGCCCAAAACAGAAGGATTCTTAGTCCTTCTCTATGCCACAAATAAAGTGCTCATGCATTCTGCATATTAGCTCCAAGAGTCCTTCTGAAGTTGGACTATTAGTTATTTGGCGTGTACACCAGATATGGTGCCTCTTTTTGGCTGCTTCCAGGTGGCTTGACCTAATCCAAATGCTCACCAAATTAGGCTAGCAAATGAGCAAGGCATGAGACCAAATTGATCTCTAAAAGAGCTAGGGATTCCACACGTGCTAGCATGCTTACCAAAACCCCGATTAAATCCAAAATTCCAATCAACCTTTTTAAAAAGGATCCTTGGCCAATTTTTATATGTGTGTGACCCATTGGGTTCCATATCTAGCTAGTAGTAGATCTGGATACAAGTTGACCTAATTTGATTAGAATTTAATCTAATTAATTTAGGTTCAATCGAGCTAATCTGATTTCAGTAATTAGAACTCTTTCTAATTGACGTTCGAATTAAAGTCTTTAATTCGATCAAAAACCTACAAATCAAGATTGATATCTAACAATGTATCATGACTATCTAAAAGATATAAAAATTTAATAAAAATATTAAATATATTATTCAGTGGCAAGTTACCATGTAATACAATCCTTTGATCATCCCAGAGGAATCATGTCAAACTCAAACATATATTCATATCGATTCTCAATTAACCAATGATGACTCCAATAAAGAAGCATCAGAAACTCTTTCTAATCTTCTTCCCATTTTTGAACAAAAGATTTTTTCTGAGTTATCTACGAATGAGAATACACAGGATGCGATCTCCTCTTACTAGGAGCGATCGATTTCATGTTGATCTACTCACAACTTTTGTACACACTCCTACCATATCCAGAACATCCCATATATGTCTTAAAGCCATGCATGAGTATGAACCAAAATATGGATTCATGTGCATAAGATTTTATGGTGATCTCAGGTCTAAGGATCACTTGTACAACTTTCACTTAGAGAACCATCTTTGACATGCAAGTAAGGTTTTCATAAGATGTTCTCTTTCATCGAGTCAATTCAGTAGATTCATTTCTCAAATAAGCACCCATCTCCTTGTATTAGTGTCCTACATAAGTAGCTAGTGAGATCTGCTATCCTCTCCATCGAGCATACATAGGATGTACCAGTCTATCCAAAATATTGATCTCCGACTCAATGCTCCTACGATCAGGAATGTTTAAGATTAGGATTTTAGGATTTTAGGTCTCACTAGCATGACCCATTCATGTCTCCTAAAATTATTGTCCTAATCTTTGAGGTTCATCATAATCTTAATCATAATAAGAAGCAGCTAATATGATGAATCAATGCCTTATTTTATTATCAAATAATAAATATCATTAGTGAGTTGGAAAATTATAAAGAAAAATTCCATCGCAACACACTTACGATTGGCTTATAGGGTACTCTTCTTTCACTAGCACCATTTCCTCAGTAGTTTTTTGCGGTCTATGAGATTTTTTATGGACCGTTTTGTGATTGGACAGTTGAGAGAGGTGTCGGGTGTGATCTGACGGTTCAATGGCTTCTTGGGTGCTATCAGGAGTCCTGTGATGGATAGGACTTGGATTTGGGCTGCATTTGAGGTCTTTAAAAACCCCTATAGCCAATAGAAAATGGTAGACTGAGGTGGTAACAGCGTGATTGGAAGAGACCTTTATGGTTTGGCAGCAGCAGCCTGAGGAGCACCGACAAAGAGTAGAAGCAGGGCTTCAGACAGACTGTCAGATAGTGGACAGTGGGCATTCCAAGAGTTCAAGAGATCTCCTAGAGAGAAAGCTTTTGTGAGAGAGAGCTTCTTGTTGAGAGAAAGAGATTGGTGTACGAGAGTTGAGGATATGATCTCCTCCTGTAATTTTTTTTTCATAGTGAAGCTTACATGCCCCATGGAGGTGAGCCTTTTGGCAGATCTACGAATTTGATTATATTTCTTATTTTATTTCTTCTTTCTTCTTAATGCAATGTATGGCATCGAATCCTGCACAATAAGTGGTGTCCGAGCTAGGTGGTATCAAAATGCAGATTATGACAGCGGTGATCAAGATTGAAGATGGAGAAGATAGGCTCAATCAAGATAGAGATCAATAGGTTCAATGAAAAGACCAATTTCCCCTTATGGCAAGAGTGTGGTAAATTTCAGTACAGGGGTAAAACGGTAATTTTGAAACTTTTTAAAATTATAATTTTACAGTAAAAATTATTAATTAATTTAATTAATTAATATGTATTAACCCTACACAAGAATCTAAATATTATATATATAGCATGCATTTAAATTTAAAATTTCAAATTCTATAGTAAATGTTTTACTGTTATGTGTTCAGAACACATTACCTTCGTGCAGGTAGTCGATCGCTGCAGTCTGATCACCATCGAAAAAATTTGATCATTGCAATATAGCCACACAGTATGTCTGACCTCTGCAGATCATCCACACGAAGCTCCCAGTTTGATCGGCTCCTCATGAATGCTAGTTCATTGCAGAACCCTTTCGATGGTCGATGCTGATCGAACTCCTTCGATCGATGTTTGCCAACTCTTTGGATGCTTCAAATCATCAGCAAAGGAACTTGAGAGATTGATGAAGCTCTCTCTAAAGTTTGGTAGGCTCACGACACTCGTAGCTCACCTTCTCACTTCTCGAATCCTAGGCAGAAATCCTAGGGTACTCACAAAAGACCCTATGCCCTTTCTCTCTTCTTTTCTTTTCTTTTCTCATGTAGAAGGCCTTTCTCATGCCACACTTTCTCTCTAGGATCATAAATGTGCACGCCCCACCTTCTCTTTCTTTTTAAAATGGTGCAAGACTACATCTTTACAGCATTTTCACCGCATGAGAGGATAAAGCTAGGTGGTTGCTCACTTGAATTCAAATCAAATTTGAATTCAAATGCCAACCAACCAATCTTTATCCACTCTTGGCATGAGAAGAAGGGGGCGTGGGTTCTTTGTGCGTGGAGAGTTTACATGAAAAACTTTTTCTCGTGTAGAGCAAGTGGCGCACAAGTGGATAAGGTGGCGCATGGGATTAGTTGCTCATTCAAATTCAAACATCATTTGAATTTGAATGCCCAACTAATCAATCTTTATCCATTCAAATGGTGCACAAGGGAGGGGTGTGGGAAGGCTTTTGCATGGGAGGAAATTTATGAGAACTTGTATCTCATGAATTCAAATAGGCGCAGGTGGGTGAGGTGGCGCAGGGAGATAAGTCAAACTGGTTTCAAATATTAAATCAACCTAATTGAATCAACCTTATTAAAATAGGTTAGGCACAATTCGACTAAGTTAAATCTAATACAATTAGGCTTAATTAGGCTCAATAAAATCTTAATCAAATCAAGAATTGACTAAGTCCAACCCTTGATCAGATCAGAGACCAAACCACCTTGGCGATTAGGTTAACTTTTAACCTAATCGGGTCAAACCCAACTGAATCCAATTCAATTGAACTTGATCCAAAAATAATTACTCAATCAAATTGAGTTAATTAACGATCAAATCACTAATTAAATCTCTCATAAATATTGAGTCCAAATTCGATGGGCAATCGGGCATCAAAGTCCATCGATATGAAACCCTGATCGAAGAGTCCCAAACCAGTGGGACTCTTAACCCCGGTACCCAAAATGTGTGAAACTCATGATCAGAGAATCTTGATTCTCGATCACATAGTCCCAAACACGTAGGACTCAGAGTCCCCAAGTATTAAGACTCTTGGTCGAAGAGTCCCAGTCCAGTGGGACTCTTCACCAGCCATCAGATCAGATAGGAACCTCTAATGTGTGTGACCCCGCAGGTTCGAACCTAAGCCGGTAGCACAGGAATCAATTTCTGTACTAATCGAAGTGACCATCTAGTAATGGTACCCGATGTTCGGATAGGTCGAATAGTCACAATCGCAACACTTAGAACCTACGTGAATATGGTTACTGTATAATTCATCTCTTTTGACCCCTGTGTATAGGATGACTCAGGGTTAAACTGTCAACCCTATCAGATCATCCGAATCGTGCTCAACTCAAATAGTCCTGTGACTCCTCATTAGGACTACCCTGGCTAAGGTTTTGCTAAATTGAAACATGACTGTACACAGCTCCTGAACTAGAGTGGTCAATCCCATTTTGACACACGCACCGACAAGTCAAGTATTTGACTACACCCAGCAGCCTTCCGTCACTGAATTAGAAATTCAGATAGTTCAGTGCCGAAGTGCAGTGAGTTGCTTGCAAGTCACTGTGGCAGTCTTAGGTCGGAGGGACAGTTATACCCATATTCCATCGGAGCAAATCTTGACAGCAGAAAAAACTCCAGAGTCGGTCATGTTCAGTGCAGATGTACCCTTACATCTCACCTGTATGCCATACCAGTGTCTCCACACTCCTTGGTTAAGAGGACAACCAACCCATATGGCACACAATGACCTATGCTTGATAAATATTGTTGTCCTTGGTAACAACGTATCATTTGGTCGTGAACATGTTTAAGGACTAAACGATAAATCCTCCTTTGTCGAGTCTAAATAGTCCTAAGGACTTCACCACAACACAGGAGTTCATTAGAAGATGAAAAAATTTGTGATGAAAAATATCAAAATAATTTTTATTAATTTATAATTCATATACTAATACAAGAAAGAGCACAACCATCAACAGGCTGACGATTGACTTTGGGACACTATTTCCAACAATCTCTCACTTAGCTTAAAGCCAATCGGTGCAATATCTAATACCCATCTTTGACTTGAAGTCATCGAACACCTTTACCGCAATGGCTTTAGTGAATGGATCAGTCAGATTCTCCTTTCCGTCGATCTTCTGAAGGTCGACGTCACCTCTATCCATGATTTTTTGGATAAGATAGTAGCGGTGCAGAATATGTTTCGTCTGCTGGTGTGCCTTCGGTTCCTTCGCTTGAGCAATGGCTCCAGAGCTGTCACAATAGAGCAGAACTGGACCAACAAGGGAGGGTGCTACTCCTAGCTCGGTGATGAATTTCCTCAGCCACATCGCTTCTTTGGCAGCATCTGATGCAGCGACATACTTTGCCTCGCAAACTGAATCTACCACAGTGTACTTCTTGAAACTCTTCTAGCAGACAGCCTCACCATTAAGGGTAAAAATAAATTCCAACACATTCTTACTATCATCGTGATCAGACTGAAAACTAGAGTCTGTAAACCCTATAAGTCTCAAGTTCGATTCACCATAAACAAGCCACTGGTCCTCAGTATTTCTCAAATACTTCAGGATGGTTTTAACAACCTTCCAGTGATTCTTCCCTGGATCAGATTGGTATCTACTCACTACCCCTAGTGAGTATGCCACATCTGATCGTGTACATGTCATGGCGTACATGATAGATCCCACTGTCGAAGCATATGAAATTCTACCCATACGTTCTCTCTCTTGAGGTGTTGTCAGACAATCCCTCTTCGAGAGAGAAATTTCATGGCCTATCGGTAGATAGCCTTTCTTGAAATTCTTCATGCTAAACCTTTTCAGTATAGTATCAATGTACGTGGACTGAGATAAGCCAAGCAACCTTTTAGATCTATCCCTATAGATCCTCATCCCTAAGATGTAGGAAGCTTCTCCCAGATCCTTCATGGAGAACTGTGACGATGGTCAAATCTTTATTCCCTGTAATGCAGAGACATCATTTCCGATTAAGAGAATGTCATCCACATACAATACAAGAAATACCACTACTGGACCATTAGCCCACTTATAAATACAGGGCTCTTCTCCGTTCTTAATGAAGCCATACATTTTGATCGTCCTATCAAAACGTATGTTCCAACTTCGGGATGCTTGCTTAAGTCCATAAATGGACCTCTGTAGCCTGCACACCTTAGACTCATCTGTGGATGTGAACCCTTCAGGTTGTATCATATACACCTCTTCATCCAGCTCTCCATTTAGAAAAACTGTCTTCACATCCATCTGCCAGATTTCATAGTTCAGATGGGCAGCAATCGCAAGCATAATCCGAATGGATTTGAGCATTGCCACAGGAGAAAACATCTCGTCATAGTCTATACCATAATATTGACGATATCCCTTGGCAACCAGATGGGCTTTATAGGTCTCCACCTTTCCGTCTGCACCCCTCTTCCTCTTGAAGACCTACTTACACCCTATGGGTTTTACTCCTTCGGGTGGGTCAACCAATGTCCACACATCGTTGACCTTCATGGACTCCATTTCGGATTTCATGGCCTCTAGCCATTTTTAGAGTCAGGTCTCTGTATTGCATCCATATAGGTAATCGGATCCTCATCATTTTCATCAAGTTCGACAGGATCGCCATCTCGGATCAAAAAACCATAGTATCTGTCCGGTTGACGTGGTACTCTACCAGACCGCCTTAAGGGTGCAGGAACAATGGGCTCCGGATCTGATCTAACCAAATCCGGTTCAGGTTCAGTAACTTGTGTCAGTTTTTTCACCTGTCAAACTTCCTCAAGTTCGACCTTAGAGGCAACAGTCCCTTCACCAAGGAACTCCTTTTTCAAAAAGATTGCCTTAAGGCTGACAAACACCTTTTGCTCATCATCTAGGTAGAAATAATATCCTTTGGTCTCTTTTGGGTATCCTATTGAATAACACTTATTAGACCTAGGTCCAAGCTTGTCCATAATTAAACGTTTAACATAAGCTAGACACCTCCAAACCCTAAGGTGCGAGAGTACTGGCTTACATCCTATTCATATCTCATAAGGCATTTTGGTTACAGACTTACTTGAAACCCTATTTAGAAGGTAACAAGCTGATTCGAGCGCATATCTCCAGAGAAAGATCAGCAGACCAGCGAACCCCATCATGGATCGAACCATGTCCAACAAGGTCTGATTCCTCCTTTCAGACACACCATTATGCTGCGGTGTTCCAGGAGGAGTCCACTGAGAGAGAATCCCATTCTCCCCAAGATATGTCAGAAACTCATTGGAAAGATATTCACCTCCTCGATCAGATCGAAGAGTATTAATACACTTTTCAGTTTATTTTTCTACCTCATTTCGGAATAGTTTGAACATTTCAAACGACTCCAACTTATTCTTCATTAAGTAGACATACCCATACCTCGATAGGTCGTCTGTGAAAGTTATGAAGTAGAAATATCCACCTCTTGCACTTGAGCTCATGGGTCCACATACATCAGAATGTACCAGACCCAAGAGTTTACTGGCTCGCTCATCTTTTTCAGTAAAAGGTGACTTGGTCATCTTTCCAAGAAGATAGGACTCACAGATTGGAAGTGATTCACAATCACCAACTTCAAGAATTCCTTCTTGAGCCAACCTGTTTATTCTGTTCTTATTGATATGATCTAGCCTACAGTGCCAAAGGTAGACTTCTGACATATTATCCATTCTAGGGCGTTTACCGGAGGTTTGAACCATATTAACAGATTGTGATAGTAAGTAAATTCCATTATTTAGTTATCCAACAAACATTGTAACACCATTCAAAATGATATTGCAAATATTTTTTTTTATTAAAAATTCATAACTATACATGGTGAAAAGGCCTACAGAAATAATATTTAATAAAAAATTTAGATAATAGTGACATTCACTCAGAATTACATTATGAGAGTTGATTACAAGGTTTATGATTCCTAAAGCTAGAACTGAAACTTTGCTTCCATCTCCAACGTTCAGGAACCTCTCGCCTTCATCGAATCTCCTACTGACCTGCAGACCCTGCATCGAATTACAGATATGATAAGGGCTTCCGATATCCAATACCCAGGCAGTAGTATCACAAATAAAAAAGTTACATGGTGTTATCATATAATTACTTTGCTTCTTCTTCGGCTTGTTCGGGTCTAGGGAGGCAATGTATAGAGGACAGTTCCTCTTCCAGTGCCCCTGCTTCTTGCAAAAGAAGCACTCTGCCTGGCTTTGGTCGGGCTTGCACTTCTTGGTCTGACCCTGTGCAGACATTCCAGCATGCGGCTGCACCTTCTTATTCTTCTTCTTCTTGTTCTTCTTCCCTTTCTTAAAAGGTCGATGACCAGAAGAAGACCCTCCCACAACATTCACCGACTCCTTATGGAGCTGGTGGTCCTTCTCAAAGTTCTACAGCAACCCCAACAAGCCGTGATAGTTCACTGCAGGCTTTGTCATCCGAAAATGAGTAAGGAAGGGGAGGAAGGACTTGGGCAAAGAATTAAGGATCGCATCCTTATCGAGCTGCTCGTGCAAGAGAAAGCCCAGTTCACTTAGGCGCTCAATCATTTCAATCATGTACAGTACATGATCGGTGACTGAAGCCCCATCCCTCATCCGAATATTGAAAATGGCACAACTAATTTTGTGCCTTTCAACATCGTCAGGCGTGCCAAAGGAGTCGTTCAACATTTGAAGCATCTCCTGTGGCTGGGCATTCTCGAACCTGCGACTGAACTCATCATTCATTACCGCTAATATTATGCACCGAATGATGGTGCGGTCGTTGAGCCACTTCTGGTAAGTGTCTCAGACCGTCCCTCTAGCATTCAGAGCTGGATCCTCAAGTGCCGGATCTGTTACTACATAAATGATCCACTCATGCTCAAGGATGATTTTTAATTTTTGATACCAGCTATCGAAATTAGCTCCCATGAGCTTGTCATTATCTAATAATGATCGGAGCGACAGGGTAGTGGCCATAGCTGCAAAAAGAAAAATCAGACCTTTATTAGTACATAAATTATTAATACTAAAGACTTGGACTTTAGTCTAAAGTTTCTCCTAGTATTTTTATGAACTGGTAGCCTCAACCTCAAATTCAAAGAATTACTTTAATTTCTTAGTGGGTACTAGAATCCACACAGACTACACACGAGCCCAACTTTGGTTGGTCAACCCATGTGCATCTATGGCTAGGTTCATACTAGTTATTTCTCTAAACAACTTCTAGTAATTGATTTTGCCTCAGAACCTAATTAGTAAGCTTTGGCCTTCACTGAAAAGATCTGATTAGGTCCAACCATTAACATGACTTGATTTGATGAATCTGATCAATAAATGATCAGGCCCAACTTTGGTTGGCCAACCTGACCACCATCAGAAAGACTCAACCAAATGATCATATTATGAATGATAATTCCATTAGTCAATAAGCACCAGGCCTTTGGGCCTCCAGTGATTATTAAACTAATGGACTCATTATCACTCACTTAATGGGAGGCTATGACTTAGTTATCACTATAACTTAATCATTTTTAGGGACCTAATAATTTTTGAGAATTTTATTAAAGGATAGAAGAGAAGAAATTAACCAGTCAATTTTAATCCTCCCACTGATTTCACCAAGTCAGATTAAAAAGGATTTAATTAAAGTCGGTATTAGGAGCACCTAAATCAGTCACACTGATTTACCTAATGACATGGGTGAGTCCTAATCACCAAGTGATCTAATCAAAATCTAACTCACTAGGTTGGCCAGGTAAGTGAGATCAGTGGAAGGGATATGCCATTAACTCGTCAGAGATCGAATCAATACGAGTAGCTCCTAGTTAAAAACCACTGGTCAGACTGTCGAACTTACCTTAGACACCAATCGGTTCATTAATTTTAATTTGATCAACTTAGTAAATAGGGTTCCACCACGTAGCCATGAATTAAGTCCATCTTGGTCTAGTTAAAGACATGGACCCATTCAACTACAACTATTGGAGTTGAGTCTAGAGTGTCCTTGACCTAATCTAATTCAACTTTTGATTAGATTTGATTAATTACTCTAATTTAGTTCATTTCTTTAAGCTAACCTTAGGTCTAATCTAATTATGGACCTAATCCATCTAACCCATTGACCCACAAGTTTATGCAATTGTCTTAGGTCTTAATTCATAATTCTAGACCAACTAGACAACACTTAATTCTTTTAATTAAGTATTTGGGCTGATGGATCAGGGTTTGGCATTTCAAAAATAATTTTTAAATTTGAAAGGTTTTATTTTTTGTTCACCAAATGTGTTGACTCATTTCACAAATGGATCAGTACATTTCATAAACAGCAATCCTATTGCTAATTACATAACAGAAAATAACTCAATCAAAATAAATCATGAATATTCTTTTAGATCAAATCTAATACATTCATGATAAATTTTATAATTGAACCTTTACAATAAAGTCCTTTCGCTGCTTTGTCTGCATGGGATATAATCGCTCGGTATCCTTACCGCCATAAGAGAACCCCATCGAATGGGAGGAGAAGGCCTTTAAACCATACTTTTCTCCTATGATCGGACGACCATGGCAACCAACCAATTAGACTACTTGCTACTCGGATCAAGTATATCTAAATATACCAATTTTAAAATTTAAAATTTAATTTTTAAATTTTAAATTTTAAATTTTGAATTTCAAATTTTAAACAAATTTCAAATTTTAAATTTTTGAATTTTAAATTTTGAATTTTAAATTTTGAATTTTAAATTTGAAATTTCAAATAAATTTTAAATTTTAAATTTTAAATTTAAACTTTTAGATTACTACTTAATCTATGCATGCAAATGTATATCATATTTTAGAACCTGCTCTGATACCATTTGTGGTAAATTTCAATGCAGGGGTAAAACAGCTTGTTGGGATGACAAAGCCTGATATCATATTTCTGTCCTTCCTCCCCTTCCTTACTCATTTTTGGATGACAAAGCCTGTAGTGAACTACCACGGCTTGTTGGGATTGCTGCAGAACTTTGAGAAGGACCACCAGCTCCATAAGGAGTCGGTGAATGTTGTGGGAGGGTCTTCTTCTGGTCGTCGACTCTTTAAGAAAGGGAAGAAGAACAAGAAGAAGAAGAATAAGAAGGTGCAGCCGCATGCTGGGACATCTGCACAGGGTCAGACCAAGAAGCACAAGCCCAACTAGAGCCAGGTAGAGTGCTTCTTTTGCAAGAAGCAGGGGCACTGGAAGAGGAACTGTCCTCTATACATTGCCTCCCTAGACCCGAACAGGCCGAAGAAAAAGCAAGGTAATTATATGATAACACCTTGCAACTTTTTCATTTGTGATACTACTGCCTGGGTATTAGATATTGAAAGCCCTTATCATATCTGTAATTCGATGCAGGGTCTGTAGGTCAGTAGGAGATTTGATGAAGGCGAGAGGTTTCTGAACGTTGGAGATGGAAGCAAAGTTTCAGTTCTAGCTTTAGAAATCATGAACCTTGTAATCAATTCTCGTAATGTAATTCTGAGTGAATGTCACTATTGTCCAAATTTTTTATTAAATATTATTTCTGTAGGCCTTTTGGCCATGTACAGTTATGAATTTTTAATAAAAAGAAATGTATGCAATATTATTTTGAATGGTGTTACAATATTTGTTGGACAACTAAATAATAGAATTTACTTACTATCACAGCCTGTTAATGTGGTTCAAACCTCCGGTAAATGCCCTAGAATGGAAAATATGTCAGAAGTCTACATTTGACACTGTAGGCTAGGTCATATCAATAAGAACAGGATAAACAGGTTGGCTCAAGAAAGAATTCTTGAAGTTGGTGATTGTGAATCACTTCCAACTTGTGAGTCCTGTCTTTTTGGAAAGATGACCAAGTCACCTTTTACTGGAAAAGGTAAGCGAGCCAGTGAACTCTTGGGTCTGGTACATTCTGATGTATGTGGACCCATGAGCTCAAGTGCAAGAGATAGATATTTCTACTTCATAACCTTCACAGACGACCTATCAAGGTATGGGTATGTCTACCTAATGAAGCATAAGTCGCAATCATTTGAAATGTTCAAACTATTTCGAAATGAGGTAGAAAAACAAACTGGAAAGTGTATTAAAACTCTTCGATTTGATCGAGGAGGTGAATACCTTTTCAATGAGTTTCTGACATTTCTTGAGGATAATGGGATTCTCTCGCAGTGGACTCCTTCTGAAACACCACAGCATAATGGTGTGTCTGAAAGGAGGAATCGGATCTTATTGGACATGGTTCGATCCATTATGGGGTTTGCTGGTCTGTCGATCTCCCTCTGGAGATATGCGCTCGAATCGGCTTGTTACCTTCTAAATAGGGTTCCGAGTAAGTCTGTAACCAAAATGCCTTATGAGATATGGATAGGACGTAAGCCAGTACTCTCACACCTTAGGGTTTGGGGGTGTCCGACTTATGTTAAATATTTAATTACGGACAAGCTTGGACCTAGGTCTAACAAGTGTTATTTCATAGGGTACCCAAAAGAAACCAAAGAGTATTATTTCTACCTAGCTGATGAGCAAAAGGTGTTTGTCAGCCTTAAGGCAATCTTTTTTAAAAAGAAGTTCCTTGGTGAAGGGACTGTTGCCTCTAAGGTCAAACTTGAGGAAGTTCGGCAGGTGAAAAAATCGACACAAGTTGCTGAACCTGAACCAGATTTGGTTAGATCAGATTCAGAGCCCATTGTTCCTGCACCCTTAAGGCGGTCTGGTAGAGTACCACGTCAACCGGACAGATACTATGGTTTCTTGATCCAAGATGACGATCCTGTCGAACTTGATGAAAACGATGAGGATTCGATCACCTACATGGATGCAATACAGAGACCTGACTCTGAGAAATGGCTAGAGGCCATGAAATCCGAAATAGAGTCCATGAAGGTCAACGATGTGTGGACATTGGTTGACCCACCCGAAGGAGTAAAACCCATAGGGTGTAAGTGGGTCTTCAAGAGGAAGAGGGGCGCAGATGAAAAGGTGGAGACCTATAAAGCCCATCTGGTTGCCAAGGGATATCGTCAACATTATGGTATAGACTATAACGAGACATTTTTCTCCTGTGGCAATGCTCAAATCTATTCGGATTATGCTTGCGATAGCTGCCCATCTGGACTATGAAATCTGGCAAATGGATGTGAAGACAACTTTCCTAAATGGAGAGCTGGACGAAGAGGTGTATATGATACAACCTGAAGGGTTCACATCCACAAATGAGTCTAAGGTGTGCAGGCTATAGAGGTCCATTTATGGACTTAAGCAGGCATCCCGGAGTTGAAACATACATTTTGATAGGACGATCAAAACGTATGGCTTCGTTAAGAATGAAAAAGAGCCCTATATTTATAAGTGGGCTAATGGTCCAATAGTGGAATTTCTTGTATTGTATGTGGATGACATTCTCTTAATCGAGAATGATGTCCCTGCATTACAGGAAATAAAGAATTGGCTGTCGTCACAGTTCTCCATGAAAGATCTAGGAGAAGCTTCCTACATCCTAGGGATGAGGATCTATAGGGATAGATCTAAAAGGTTGCTTGGCTTGTCTCAGTTCACATATATTGATACTATGCTGAAGAGGTTCAGTATGGAGAATTTCAAGAAAGGCTATCTACCGATAGGCCATGGAATTTCTCTCTCGAAGAGGGATTGTCCGACAACACCTCAAGAGAGAGAGCGTATGGATAGAATTTCATATGCTTCGGCAGTGGGATCTATCATGTACGCCATGACATGTACACGATCAGATGTGGCATACTTATTAGGGGTAGTGAGTAGATACCAATCTGATCCAGCAGAAAATCACTGGAAGGTTGTTAAAACCATCCTAAAGTATTTAAGAAATACTAAGGATCAGTGCCTTATTTATGGTGAATCGAACTTGAGACTTATAGAGTTTATAGACTCTAGTTTTCAGTCTGATCACGATGACAGCAAGAGTGTGTCGGGATTTATTTTTACCCTTAATGGTGGGGATGTCTGCTGGAAGAGTTTCAAGCAGCATACTGTGGCTGATTCAGTTTGCGAGGCAAAGTATGTCGCTGCATCAGATGCTGCCAAAGAAGCGATGTGGCTGAGGAAATTCATCACCGAGCTCGGAGTAGCACCCTCCCTTGTTGGTCCAATTCTGCTCTATTATGACAGCTCTGGAGCCATTGCTCAGGCGAAGAAATCGAAGGCACACCAGCGGATGAAACATATTCTGTGTCGCTACCATCTTATCCGAGAAATCATGGATAGAGGTGACGTCGACCTTCAGAAGATCGATGGAAAGGAGAACCTGGCCGATCCATTCACTAAAGCCATTGCGGTGAAGGAGTTCGACGACTTCAAGTCGAAGATGGGTATTAGATACTGCATCGATTGGCTTTAGGCCAAATGAGAGATTGTTGGGAATAGTGTCCGACAGTTGTACTCTTTCTTGTATTAGTATATGAATTATAAATTAATAAAAGTTATTTTGATATTTTTCATCACAAATTGTTTCATCTTCTAATGAATTCCTATGTTGTGGTGAAGTCCTTAGGACTATTTAGACTCGACAAAGGAGGATTTGTCGTTTAGTCCTTAAACCTGTTCGCGACCAAATGATACGTTGTTACCAAGGACAACAACGTTTATCAAGCATAGGTCATTGTGTGCCATATGAGTTGGTTGTCCTCTTAACCAAAGAGTGTGGAGACACTGGTATGGCATACAGGTGAGATGTAAGGGTACATCTGCACTGAACATGACCGACTCTGAAGCTTTTTCAGCTGTCAAGATTTGCTCTGATGGGATATGGGTATTACTGTCCCTCTGACCTGAGACTGCCACAGTGACTTGCAAGCAACTCACTGCACTTAGGCACTGGACTACCTGAATTCTAATTCAGTGACGGAAGGCTGCTGGGTGTAGTCAAGTACTTGACTTGTCGGTGCGTGTGTTAAGATGGGATTGACCACTCCAGTTCAGGAGCTGTGTACAGTCGTGTTTCAATTTAGCAAAATCTTAGCCAGGGTGGTCCTAGTGAGGAGTCACAGGACTGTTTGAGTTGAGTACGATTCGGATGATCTGATCAGGGTTGACAGTTTAACTCTGAGTCGTCCTACACACAGGGGTCAAAAGAGATAAATTATATAGTATCCATATTTGCGTAGGTTCTGAATGTTGCGATTATGACTATTCGACCTATCTGAATGTCGGGTACCATTGCTAGATGATCACTTCGATTAGTACAAAAATTGGTTCCTGTGCTACCGGCTTAGGTTCGAACCTGTGGGGTCACACACATTAGAGATTCCTATCTGATCTGATGGCTGGTGAAGAGTCCCACTGGACTGAGACTCTTCGATCAAGAGTTCTAATGCTTAGGGACTCTGAGTCCTACGTGTCAGAGACTCTATGATCGAGAATCAGGATTCTCTAATCATGAGTTCCACACATTTTGGGTACCGGGGTCAAGAGTCCCATTGGTTTGGGACTCTTCGATCAAGGTTTCATATCGATGGACTTTGATGCCTGATTGCCCATCGGATTTGGACTCAGAATTTATGAGAGATTTAATTAGTGATTTGATCACTAATTAACTCAATTTGATTGAGTAATTATTTTTGGATCAAGTCCAATTGAATTGGATTCAGTTGGGTTTGACCCGATTAGGTTAAGAGTTGACCTAATCGCCAAGGTGGTTTGGTTCCTGATCTGATCAAGGGTTGGGCTTAGTCAATTTTTGATTTGATTAAAATTTTATTGAGCCTAATTAAGTCTAATTGTGCCTAACCTATTTTAATATGGTTGGTTCTATTAGATTGGTTTAAAATTTCAAACCACCTTGACTTATCTTCCTACGCCACCTCACCTCACCTGCGCCTATTTGAATTCACGAGAAATGAGTTCTCATGAATTTTCTCCCATGCAGAAGCTTTCCCACACCCTCCCTTGTGTGCCACTTGTGTGGATAAAGATTGGTTGGTTGGCCATTCAAATTCAAATGATGTTTGAATTTGAATGGGCAACTAATCCATGCGCCACCTTATCCTTTTATGCGCCCCATTCTCTACACGAGAAAAAATTTCTCGTGTAAATTCTCTACGCACAAAGAACCTACGCGCCTTCTCTTCTCATGCCAAGAGTGGATAAAGATTGATTGGTTGGCATTTGAATTCAAATTCGATTTGAATTTAAGTGAGCAACCACTTAGCTTTATCCTCTCACATGGTGAAAACGCTGTAAAGATGCGGTCTTGCACCGTTTTAAAAAGAAGGAGAAGGTGGGGCATGCGGAGATCTGATCCAAGAGAGAAAAGGTGGCATGAGAAAGGCTCTGTGCATGATAAAAGAAAAGAAAAGAAGAGAAAAGAAAAGAAACAGAAAGGGCGCAGGGTTCTTTTGTGAGTACCCTAGGGTTTCTGTCTAAGGTTCAGAAAGTGAGAAGGTGAGCTATGAGTGTCGTGAGCCCACCAAATTTTAGGGAGAGCTTCATCAATCTCTCAAGTTCCTTTACTGATGATCTGAAGCATCTGAGGAGTCGACAGACACCGATCGAAGGAGTTCGATCAGCATCGGCCATCGAAAGGGTTCTGCAACGAACTAGCATTCGTGAGGAGTCGATCAGACTGGAAGCTTCGTGTGGATGATCTGTGGAGGCCAGACATATTGTGTGGCTGTATTGCAATGATCAGATCTTCTCGACGGGGATCAAACTGTAGCGATCGACTACCTGCACGAAGGTAATGTGTTCTGAACACATAACAGTAAAATGTTTATTGTAGAATTTGAAATTTCAAATTTAAATGTATGCTATATATATCATATTTAGATCCTTGTATAGAGTTAATACATATTAATTAATTAGATTAATTAATAATTTCTACTATAAAATTATAATTTTAAAAAAAAATTAAAATTATCATTTTACCCCTACACTGAAATTCACTGCAGTCTGTACGACAGACTTACTCAATATATTTTCAAAATAAAATAAGTAATCACACAAGAGCACAATCTTGAAACAGGCAGATTAGTGAACCCTATCGTGGATTGAATCATGTCTAACAAATTTCAACTTCTCATTTCAGATACACTGTGTTTTGAAAAAGAATCCACTGAGAGAGAATCCAATTCTCTCCTAGATATGTCATCCTTTTCATCGTTTGAATCATTTGAACATTTCAAATGATTTGGTCAGACACACCCATGCCTAGATAGGTCGTCTGTAATAAAATATTAATATCTTTCTCTAGCACTTAAGTTCACAGGTCTACATACATTACTATGTATGAGACTTAGAACTTTATCAGCTCCTTCACCTTTTTCATTAAAAGGTGACTTTATCATCTTTCCAAAAAGATAAGACTCACAGGTTATCTATGATTCACAATCATTGATGTCGAGGTTTCTCTCTCAAGCTAACCAGTTTATCCTATTCTTGTCAAGATGACTAAGCCTATAATGCCAAAGATAGACATTCATGACATTATCTAACTTGAGTGTGTACATTACACTTAACAGGCTGTGTAAATATCATTTCCTTATTGTCCATATATTATTATAATATTATTCATAATAATACCACAATAATCTTCCTTTATGAATGATAATCATCTTTAGCCAAAAGGCCAACAAAGATTATAAACAATGGACAATAGTAACAATTACTTTAAATAATAATATTCAAAAATAAGTTCTATAATTTCTAAAGTTAGGATTGGAATAAGACTTCCATCCCTAACATTCAAGAATTTCTCACCATTTTTAAATATTTCACTTACTTGTAGCCCTAGCAATAAATTGCATAAAACTATCGGTATCTAATACCTAGGTAGTGGAATTACATAGAGAAACTTTAAGGTGTTATCATATAATATCCTTGATGAGCAACCCTTGCTCCTTTTTCTTGTTCAGCCTATTATGGTCAAGAGAAGCAAGACAATTCTTCTTCCTATGACCCTGTGCTTTTGCCTGATTTGGATCAATTTTGGATTAATTATTTTGACTGGACTAAGAAACTCTAATACGAATCCATTCATACTGTTGGACCAAATTCGACTTTTGATACTAATTAACGAAGTTGGGTTCTATAAGTCATCACTGTCTAATAGCGATTGGAGCAATTAAGATTTAGCCTTATTTTGAGAAAAAAGAACAATGATCTAATGTATATGAATTATTTTAAGCCCAGAGATTTGGACTTTAGTCTCAAAGTTCTCCCACTATTTTATTCAAATTGGTAGCTTCTACCTCCAATTCAAAAAATTACTTTAATTTCCTAGTAGGTACTAGAATCCACATAGACTACACGCAAGCCCGACTTTGGTCGGCCAACCCATGTGCATCTACAGATAGGTTCATTAACCAATTGTTTCTCCAAACAACTTCTAGTAATTTAATTTTACCTCAGAAACCTAATCAGTAAGCTTTGACCTCCACTATAAGGATCCGGTTAGGTCCAACCATTAACATGACCATACTTGGTGCATCTAACCAACAAATGGTTAAGTCCAACTTTGGTTGGCTAACCTAACCACCATTAGAGAGACACATCCTAATCATCATATGATGAGTGATAATTTCATTAGTCAACAAGCACCAGGCCTTTGGGTTTGCAATGATTATTGAGTTAATGGACTCATTATCAAACACCTTAATGGGAGGCCATGACTCAGTTATCTCCATAACTTTATCATTTTAAGGACCTAATAATTTTAGAAAATTTAAAATTATTAGTGATTTAAGGATAGAAAAGATATGGATCAATTCGCTCCCACTAACTTCATCAGGTCAAGTCCTCTCACTGACTTCTTAAGTCATTAACAAGGACAAGGATCAAATTTGATCCATGGGCACCTAAATCAGTCTCACTGAATGAAATTAGACTCTCTAATTTCCTATGTGACATGGGTTAGCACGAATCAATGAGCAACCTAATCAAGACCTGATTAACCACATTGGCTAGGTAAGTATGATCGATGGGAGGGTCTACCAATGCTTGTCTTAGACACCATAAGAAATGACCAGGTAAGCATGCTCCCAATTAAAAACCATCGATCAAGTTTACCTTAGACACCAACTGGTTTATCAGTTTTGATTTGGTCTGCCTAAAGACTCGGACTCAGCCGCTGAGCCACGATCAGTGTCTATTTGTTAGATATATGAACTTTGATCAACTACAACTATTGAAGTGATCTATAGAAATGACCTAATCCTAATTAACTTTTAATTAGATTTGATCAATTTCTTAACTTAGTCCATATTTAATCTAACCCTAGGTCTAACCCAGTTAATGATCTGATCAAAGCTAACCCATTACCCTTTAACCTATGTTTTATGAAATTATCTTAGGATCTTTAAATCATAAACCTAGATCCTAAACAATCACTTAATTCTTTTAATTAAGTTCATGATTGAGGGTAGGAGTTCGACATTTTAAAAAATATTTTCAACTTTTGAAAGGTTTAATACAATTTAGTGTTGTTTCACTAAATAGGTTGACTCATTTCAAAAATAGATTGGCTTATTTCATTTACAAATACTAACAATTAAAATCAGTCAGAAATATAATTCAGCCAACTTTTCAGTCGAGCGGGCATGCTGGTCGAGCTAGCCCGATCAGCAAATAGAACCTTCGCAAGATCCTGTTCTAGGTTGATTTTAATTTATGTACATTACATAAAAATTTATGAAATGAAAAAGACTTAATCTAAAATATTCATGATAAGATTTATTTAAATTCTTTTAAATTTTCTAGATCGTAACGTACCAGGACAACCTTTATACTGTAAGGGGTAAACCTTACAGCAGGACAACCTATAGTTCGTGCGATCATTATTTTATTTTTTAAATTTATTTTAATATAATTATGAATATATTATAAAAGAACCTAGATGCTCTGATATCACTATTGAAAAAAGTGCAGAGTTTTATGCATGAATTTCAAAATTTTTTTGAAATATAACGCAGTGGAATATGTAAATTAAATAATTTAATCTATAAATATATGTAATTAAATTACTAAATCCTACAATTAGGACCTATAATATATCATATTATATTTATAAATTAAAAAATAAAAAATTTGGTATTGATCAAATCAATACACTAGATCTGAAACAGTTTCAGATCTAAAATCTAGATCATATCTAGATAAAAGAAGAGATCAGATCTCTTACCTTCATGTGGGTTGAGAACTCAATAGTTAATTTTTTTTATTATTTTTTGAGCCACACACGTGTCTGACCTCTACAGGTGATTCACACGAGGCTGCAACAAAATTGAAAGTTCATCGAACGAAGATCCGCTTGAAGTGCTAGCTTCTTGCAGATCCCTCCGGATGGTTAATTAAAAAATATTCTTCGAATCTCTTAGATATTCCAAGAGATGAAGAATATGAGGAAGAATAAAGGAGAAGTCAAACCTTTTGATCTTTCAAAAATTAAAATTAATATTTAATAGAAAAGGATCCTAAGAAAAGATAGATCTTCTCCTTCAGTACATCAACAATTGATATCCTAAAAACATCTCTATGCTAGGACATGAGAAGACCTTCTTCTCTTGATATTTTTTAGTTTTTAGATCTTATGATATCTAATTTTTCTCATAGAAAAATCTCATAATTTATGGAGAAGAAGGGTTCTAAAAGAAACCTTAAGAAAAGACCTTCTTTTCTTCTTCTTCTTCCATCAGAATATGATCATATCATGTCCAAAATAAGATCACCATGCTCCAACTCTTTGGAGCATAAATTCACCATGCCATCCCTCTTTCTCTTTTAGATTTTTTATCATATAAAAAAAATATAAAATAAAGAGATATTAATATGAAAGGAAACACAATAAGAGAAGACAAGCTTCTCTCTTACCTTTCTCTCTATAAGACATCAACCTTTGATCTCTTGATTGAAGAATTTCCTCCAAGGATTTTGGTACCTCAAACCACCCATGTAATTCTTCTTTCTCTCTCATATTTTTATCACATAAAAATACAAAAACAAAGAGAAAAAAAATAAGAAAGAAAACCAAAAAGAGAAGACAATCTTCTCTCTTACCTTTCTTCTCTACAAGACATCAACTTTTGATCTCTTGTTAGAGGACTCTCCTCCATGGATTTTGGTGCCTCAAACCTCTCAGGTCTTCCTTGTTCTCCTCTAGTATTTTTTTTAAATTTCCATGAATTTTAGACTCCTCTATCATGGCATATGGGGCTGCCTCCTTTTATATGGCAGACTAGGTCATAAGACCTAGTCTAACAAGGAGTCCTTGGGGCGTCCAACTCTTGGACTCCCCCTATCTCATTTATTTCATAGATAGCATGAAAATAACCACAAAAGGAGCAACAAAAAGGAGGATAAACATGGGGGAAGTTGGTGCAAGAGAGGGAGGGAAGAGTCCTTGTGAAGAGGGACTCTTTCAAAAAAAGAGAAATAGGCTAAACCACTTTCCACAATAAACCAAATTAATTTTTATATTGAACCAGATCAAATATTATTCAAATATTTAAAATAAGTGATGTGAGATTACTTTCCTTAGATATAAAAATTATAAAAAAATTATCTGAAATTAATTAGTGGGCATGGGCTTTGATTTTCTTAGGTGGCACAAGAGAAGATGGAATCCTAGTTTAACTAGGATTCTTATTTAGATTAGGTCAAATACTTTAAACTCAATTTAAATTAATTACAACCTAATTCATAGTGATCCTAATCTAACTAGGAGTCTAATCAAATTAAATCATATTTAATTTAAATCCTAACTTAATTAAGAATTAGGTGCATACAAGTCCTAGTCAAACAGAGACTTGTTCTCCCTTGCAACTGGCTTATCCAATAAATCAATTAGACTTAACCCAATTAAATCCAAACTAATTCTAATTGAATCATATTCAATTAGACTTAATCTCAGCCCAATTGCTCAATCAGATTGAGCCAATTAGCAATCCAATTGCTAATGATCCTCCTGCAACACTTGTATTAGGTCAAACATCAATCACATTGATTGTTTAACCTTAGAACGATTCCTAATCATTGATTAACCATCTGATTAGGTTACAACCTCTTATATGTGTGACCTTATAGATTTGAACCTAAGCTGATAGCACAAGAATCAATTTCTATACCAGTCGAAGTAACCATCTAGCAATGGTTTCCGACGTCCAGATAGGTCGAATGTATGCAATGCAACATTCTAAGAATTCTGACCCATGGTTACTGTATAATTCATCTTTTTGATTAAAAATACTCAAGATGACTTCGAGTATGCTGTCAATCACTCATACAAGTCATCTCTATTATGTCTCAAAATTTTGCAAATCCCGTGACTCCTCACAAGGATTACCCAGGCCTAGGTTTCGCTAAATTGAAACACAGCGAGACATTCTCTTCCTGAAGTTAATCAGGAGTGATCAATCCCATCTTGACTTACACACCGACTTCACAAATACTTGACTGTACCCAAAAACCTTTTGAATCTACATTAAAAATACAAACAGTCTGGCACCAAAGCACAGTGAGTTGCTTGCAAGTCACCGTGGTGATCTCAGGTCGGAGGGACACTTATACCTATTGGTCTTAGCTAACTACTCTTGACAGTAAAGTGTTACATTGATCATGTTCAATATAGATGTACTCTTACATCTCACTTGGATGCCATACCAGTGTCTCCACACCACTTGATTACGAGGACAACCAACGTATATGACATACAGCGATCTACACTTGATAAGTTATCATCCTTGTTAATAACTTATCATTTGATCGTGAACATTTTAAGAACCATCCAATAAATCCTCCTTTATCAATTGATTGCAGTTCTAAGGACTTCATCATAAATTAGGAGTTTATGTAAGGAAGATAGAACTTTTATGATGAACTTGCCAAATAACTATTATTATTAGATAATTCATATACTAATTCCAATCATCTACTACTTAGATGATTGGCTTTAAGATACATTTTCCAACAACTATCACTTGTACTAAAGCCAATCAGAATGATATCAAATATCCTATCTTCCACTTGAGTTCGTAGAACTTTTTAGTTCCGAGGCCTCAGCAAATGGGTCGGTCAAGTTCTTCTTTTTCATCGATCTTCCAAAGATCGATGTCACCCTGATCTAAAATCAAAAGTGATAGTAATACAGAGTATACTGGTCCTTCGATTCTTTAGCTAGATTTATGGCTCCAGTGCTATGATAGGACTGGACCATCGGTGGAGCGTGCCACTCCAAACCTGTTAATGAAGCTCAGCAATTACACAGCTTACATGGCAGCATCATATGCTATGACGTACTCTACATCACTAACTGAGTAGACTAAAGTATCCTGCTTGGAACCTTTCCAACAGATTGCTCCTACAATTAGGATATGATCCGACACTTTCTTGTTGTCATTTTGATCTAACTAAAATTGAAATATCCACATGTTTAAAGTCAGTATTTTCATATTTGAGTCACTGGATCTTAGTATTTTCCAAATACTTAAGGATTGTCTATAGAATCTTCCAGTGGTTCTTACTTAGATCAGACTGGTATCTGCTCATTATTATTAGTGAGCATACCATATCTGATCTTGAACATGGAGAAATTAGATGACACCCAAACCTTTATTCCTTGCAATGCTAGAATGCCATTCTCGATTAAGAGAATTTCATCCACAAACAACACAAGGAATAATACTACAGAATATTTTGTCCACTTGTAAATGCAGGGTTCCTCTTTATTCATAACAAAGACATATGTTCAAAACGTATGTTCTAACTTTGGGATAATAGCGAAACGAGCTTTATAGGTCTCCACCTTCCCGTCTGTGCTACTTTGATCTTTTTGAAAAATCCATTCACACCCAATGGGTTTTATTCCTTCAGGTGAATCATCTAGTGTCCATACACTATTGATTTTCATGGACTTCAATTTGGATTTAATGGCTCCAAGCCACTTCTCAGAGTTAGACCACTGCATTGCATTTACTATAATGGGCTTCGAGTTTGATCTAATCAAATACGGTTCTGTAGGTTTACTGGATTATGTCGGTTCATTTTCTACCAGTCAAACTTTCAAGTTCAACTTGATAGGCATCAGTTTCTTCTCTAAGGAATTTCTTTCCAAAAGGAATGCCCTACTACTGATGAGCATCTTATGTTCTTCAGCATGATAGAATTAGTAACCCTTAAACACCTATTGGACCATGAACCAAGTTTATCTGTATGCAAACCTTTGACATAGGCCGATCAACTCCAAACCCAAAGGTGAGAAAGTCTAGGTCTATACCCTATCCATATCTCATATGGAGTCTACACAACAGACTTACTCAGTATATTTTTAGAGTAAAACAAGTAATCACACAAGAGCACAATCCTGAAACAGATAGATTAGTGAACCCTATCGTGGATTGAATCATGTCTGACAAAGTTCAACTTTTCGTTTCAGATGCACTGTGTTCTGAAAAAGAATCCACTGAGAGAGAATCTAATTCTCTCCTAGATATGTCATCCTTTTCATCATTTGAATCATTTGAACATTTCAAATGATTTGATCAGACGCACCCATACCTAGATAGATCGATTGTAATGAAATATTAATATCTTTCTCTGGCACTTAAGTTCACAGATCTACATACATCATTATGTATGAGACTTAAAACTTTATCAGCTCCTTCACCTTTTTCATTAAAAGGTGACTTTGTCATCTTTCCAAGAAGATAAGACTCATAGGCTATCAATGATTCACAATCATTGATATCGAGGTTTCCCTCTCAAGCTAACCCGTTTATTCTATTCTTGTCAAGATGACTAAGCCTATAATGCCAAAGATAGATATTCATGACATTATCTAACTTGAGTGTGTACATTACACTTAACAGGCTATGTAAATATCATTTTCTTATTGTCCATGTATTATTGTAATATTATTCATAATAATACCACAATAATCTTTCTTTATGAATGATGATCATCTTTAGCCAAAAGGCCAACAAAGATTATAAACAATGGACAATAGTAATAATTACTTTAAATGACAATATTTGAAAATAAGCTCTACAATTCCTAAAGTTAGGATTGGAATAAGACTTCCATCCCTAACATTCAAGAATTTCTCACCACTTTCTAATATTCCACTTACTTGTAGTCTTAGCAATAAATTACATAAAATCATCGGTATCTAATACCTAGGTAGTGGAATTACATAGAAAAACTTTAAGGTGTTATCATATAACATCCTTGATGAGCAACCCTTGCTCCTTTCTCTTGTTCAGCCTATTATAGTCAAGGGAAGCAAGATAATTCTTCTTCCTATGACCCTGTGCTTTTGCCTGATTTGAATCAATTTTGGACTAATTATTTTGATTGGACTAAGAAGCCCCAATACGAACCCATTCATACTGCTGGATCAAATTCGACTTTTGATACTAATTAACGAAGTTGGGTCCCATAAGTCATCACTGTCTAACAGTGATTGGAGCAATTAAGGTTTAGCCTTATTTTGAGAAAAGAGAACAATGACCTAATGTACATGAATTATTTTAAGCCTAGAGACTTGGACTTTAGTCTCAAGGTTCTTCCACTATTTTATTCAAATTGGTAGCCTCTACCTTCAATTTAAAAAATTATTTTAATTTTCTAGTAGGTACTAGAATCCACATAGACCACACACAAGCTCGACTTTGGTCGGCCAACTCATGTGCATCTACAGGTAGGTTCATTAATCAATTATTTCTTCAAATAACTTCTAATAATTTAATTTTGCCCCAGAAACCTAATCAGTAGGCTTTGGCCTCCACTGTAAGGATCCAGTTAGGTCCAACCATTAACATGACTATACTTGGTGCATCTAACCAACAAATGGTTAAGTCCAACTTTGGTTGGCTAACCTAACCACCATTAGCGAGATACATCCAAGTCGTCATATGATGAGTGATAATTTCATTAGTCAACAAGTATCAGGCCTTTGGGTCTGCAATGATTATTGAGTTAAATGGACTCATTATCAAACACCTTAATGGGAGGCTATGACTTAGTTATCTCCATAACTGTATCATTTTAAGGACCTAATAATTTTAGAAGATTTAAAATTATTAGTGATTTAAGGATAGAAAAGACATGGACCAATTCGCTCCCACTGACTTCATCAAGTCAAGTCCTCCCACTGACTTCTCAAGTCATTAACAAGGACTAGGATCAAATTTGGTCCATGGGCACCTAGATCAGTCTCACTGAATGAAATCGACTCTCTGATTTCCTATGTGACATGGGTTAGCACGAATCAATGAGCAACCTAATCAAGACCTGATTAACCACATTGGCCAGATAAGTATGATCGATGGGAGGGTCTATCAATGCTTGCCTTAGATGCAATAAGAAATGGCCAGGTAAGCATGCTCCCAATTAAAAACCACCGGTCAAGTTTATCTTAGATATCAACTGGTTTATCAGTTTTGATTTGGTCTGCCTAAAGACTTAGACTCAGCCGTTGAGCCACGATCAATGTCCATTTGTTAGATATATGGACTTTGATCAACTATAACTATTGAAGTGATCTATAGAAATGACCTAATCCTAATTAACTTTTAATTAGGTTTGATCAATTTCTTAACTTAGTCCATATTTAATCTAACCCTAGGTCTAACCCAATTAATGATCTGATCAAAGCTAACCCATTACCCTTTAACCCATGTTTTATGAAATTATCTTAGGATCTTTAAATCATAAACCTAGATCCTAAATAATCACTTAATTCTTTTAATTAAGTTCATCGTCGAGGATAGGGGTTCGGCATTTTGAAAAATATTTTTAACTTTTGAAAGGTTTAATACAATCTAGTATTGTTTCACTAAATAGGTCGACTCATTTCAAAAATGGATCGATTTATTTCACTAACAAACACTAACAACTAAAATCAGTCAGAAATATAATACAGCCAACTTTTCAGTCTAGCTGGCATGTTGGTCGAGCTGGCTTGTTGGTCGAGCTAGCCCGATCAGCAAATAGAACCTTCGCAAGATCCTGTTCTAGGCTGATTTTAATTTATGTACATTACACAAAAAATTTATGAAATAAAATAGACTTAATCTAAAATATTCATGACAAGATTTATTTAAACTCTTTTAAATTTTTTAGATCGCAGCGTACCAGGACAACCTTTGCACTGTAAGGGATAAACCTTACATAGGACAACCTACAGTCCGTACGATCATTATTTTATTTTTTAGATTTATTTTAATATAATTATGAACATGTCATAAAATAACCTAGATACTCTGATATCACTGTTGGAAAAAGATCAGGGTTTCATGCATGAATTTCCAATTTTTTTTGAAATATAACGCAGTAGAACATATAAATTAAATAATTTAATCTACAAATGTATGTAATCAAATTACTAAACCCTATAATTAGGACCTATAACATGTCATATTACATTTATAAATCAAAAAATAAAAGATTTAGTATTGATCAAATCAATACCCTAGATCTGAAACAGTTTCAGATCTAAAATCTAGATCATATCTAGATAAAAGAAGAGATCAGATCTCTTATCTTCATACGGATCAAAAACTCCATGGTTGATTTTATTTATTGCCTTTGAAGCTGTACATGCGTCCAGCCTCTACAGGTGATCCACACGAGGCTGCAATAAAATCGAAGGTTCGTCGAACGAAGATCCACTCGAAGTGCTAGCTTCTTGCAGATCCCTCCGGATGGTTAATCAAAAAATATTTTTTGAATCTCTTGGATATTCCAAGAGATGAAGAATATAAGGAGGAATAAAGGAGAAGTCAAATCTTTTGACCTCTCTAAAATTAAAATTAATATTTAATAGAAAAGGGTCCTAAGAGAAGACAGATCTTCTCCTTCAGTACATCAACAATTGATGTCCTGAAAATATCTCTATGCTAGGACATGAGAAGACCTTCTCTTAATATTTTTTAGGTTTTAAATCTTATGATATTTAATTTTTCTCTTAGAAAAATTTCATGATTTATGGAGAAGAAGGGTTCTAAAAGAAACCTTAAGAAAAGATCTTCTTTTCTTTTTCTTCTTCCATCAGAACATGATCATATCATGTCTAAAATAAGATCACCATGCTCCAACTCTTTAGAGCATGAATTCACCACACCATCCCTCTTTCTCTTTCAAATTTTTTATCATATAAAAAAATATAAAATAAAGAGATATTAATATGAAAGGAAAAATAATAAGAGAAGACAATCTTCTCTCTTACGTTTCTCTCTACAAGACATCAATCTTTGATCTCTTGATTGAAGAATTTTCTCCAAGGATTTTGGCACCTCAAACCACCCATGTAATCCTTCTTTCTTTCTCATATTTTTATTACATAAAAATACAAAAATAAAGAGAAAAAAAATGAGAAAGAAAACCAATAAGAGAAGACAATCTTCTCTCTTACCTTTCTTCTCTACAAGACATGAACTTTTGATCTCTTATTAGAGAACTCTCCTCCATGAATTTTGGTGCCTCAAACCTGTCAAGTCTTCCTTGTTCTCCTCTGGTATTTCTTTCAATTTTTTATAAATTTTTGACTCCTCTATCATGGCATATGGGGCGGCCTCCTTTTATATGGCAGACTAGGTCATAAGACCTAGTCTAACAAGGAGTCCTTGGGGCGTCCAACTCTTGGACGCCCTCTATCTCATTTATTTCATGGATAGTATGAAAATAACCACAAAAGAGGTAATAAAAAGAAGGATAAACATAGGAGAAGTTGGCACAAGAGAGGGAGGGAAGAGTCCTTGTGAAGAGGGATTCTTTCAAAAAAAGAGAAATAGGCTAAACCACTTTCCACAATGAACCAAATTAATTTTTATATTGAACTAGATCAAATATGATTTAAATTTTTAAAATAAGTGGTGCAATATTACTTCCCTTAGATATAAAAATCATAAAAAAATTATCTAAAATTAATTAGTGGGCGTGGACTTTGATTTTCTTAGGTGGCACAAGAGAAGATGGAATCCTACTCTAACTAGGATTCTTATTTAGATTAGGTCAAATACTTTGAACCCAATTTAAATTAATTACAACCTAATTAATGATGATCCTAGTCCAACTAGGAGTCCAATCAAATTAAATCATATTTAATTTAAATCCTAACTTAATTAGAAATTAGGTGCATACAAGTCCTAGTTAAACAGGGACTTGTTCTCCCTTGCAACTGACTTATCCAATAAACCAATTAGACTTAATCCAATTAAATCTAAACTAATTTTAATTGAATTATATTCAATTAAACTTGATCTCAACCCAATTGCTCAATCAGATTGAGCCAATTAGAATCCAATTGCTAATGATCCTCCTGCAACACTTGTATTAGGTCAAACATCAATCACATTGATTGTGTAACCTTAGAATGATTCTCAATTATTGATTAACCATCTGATTAGGTTACAACCTCTTATGTGTGTGATCTTATAGGTTTGAACCTAAACTGATAGCATAGAAACTAATTTTTGTACCAGTCAAAGTAACCATCTAGCAATGATTCTCGACGTTCAGATAGGTCGAATGTATGCAAAGTAATATTCTAAGAATCATGACCCATGGTTATCGTATAATTTATCCTTTTGACTAATAATACTCAAGACGACTTTGAATATGCTGTCAATCACTCATACAAGTCATCTCTATTGTGTCTCAAAATTTTGTAAATCCCGTGACTCCTCACGAGGATTACCCAGGCCTAGGTTTTGCTAAATTGAAACACAGCGACACATTCTCTTCCTGAAGTTAATCAGGAGTGGTCAATCCCATCTTGACTCATACACTGACTTCACAAGTACTTGACTGTACCCAAAAATCTTTCCAACCTATATTAAAAATATAGGCAGTCTGGCACCAAAGCACAGTGAGTTGCTTGCAAGTCACCGTGGTGATCTCAGATCGGCGGGACACTTATACCCATTGGTCTTAGCTAACTACTCTTGATAGTAGAGTGTTATATTGATTACGTTCAATGTAGATGTACTCTTATATCTCACCTGAATGCCATACCAGTGTCTCCACACCACTTGGTTACGAGGACAACCAACGCATATGGCATACAGCGACCTACACTTGATAAGTTATCGTCCTTGTTAATAACTTATCATTTGGTCCTGAATATTTTAAGAACCATCCGATAAATCTTCTTTAATCGATTGATTGCGGTTCTAAGGACTTCATCATAATTTAGGAGTTCATTTAAGAAAGATAGAATTTTTATGATGAACTTGCCAAATAACTATTATTATTAGATAATTCATATACTAATTTCAATCATCTACCACTTAGATGATTGGCTTTTGGACACATTTTCCAATATGATATAGCCCACAGGCCGTCAGAGGGGACCCATGGGTGGCGCAAGCTGGCGGTGGAGCGGGCCAAGCCTGATAGTGGAGCAGACGCGAGGCTCGGTGCATGGGCGCATGTGGGCCAGCCTAGCGGATGTGCACGTGTGGGGTAGGAGGTGGCCTAGCGGGTGTGCGGGCTCGTATACCATAGTCCACGATGGACCGACAGTCCATGGGAGGGTGTATGGATCAAGCACCCATTTTCCTTGGGTTTCGTACGGTCCTTGGTGGAACGATGCCATTTTTCCAATGGTTTCTCACAGTCTATGGGATTTTTCATGGTCCGTTTCATGATCGGACAGTCGAGAGAGATGCCAGGCATGATCTAATGTTCGATGGCTTCCTCGATGCTATCAGGAGTCCTGTGATGGATAGGACTCAGATTTGGGCTACATCTGATATCTTTAAAAGCTCCTATGGGCAACAGAGAATGGCCGACTGAGGTGGTAGCAGCATGATCAGTAGAGAACCCTGTGGTTGGGCAGTAGCAGCCTAAGGAGCACCGATAGAGAGCAGAAGCAGGGCTTAGGACAGACAGTCAGGCAGCGGACAGCGGTCATTCTATGGGTTCAGAGGATCTCCTGGAGAGAGAGCCTTTATGAGGGAGAGCTTCTTATTGAGAGAGAGAAATTGATGTATGAGGATTGAGGGTGTGATCTTCTCTTGTAAATTTTTTTTTTCATAGTGAAGCTTGTATGCCCTGTGGAGGCAAGCTTTTTGGTTGATCCACGTATTTGATTGTGTTTCTTATTTTATTTTTCTTTCTTCCTGCTACAACACATTGTACCGGATCCTGCACAACATCCACCTCTTTCTATTCATCTCTCTCTCCATATTTTTTTTGACTTCCGTTTTTGCTTGTTACCATCTCACATAGCCCAACTACAGATTCCAATCCAATGAACAAATCCATCTCCGAGGAGTTTCCACCATTCTCTTTATTTTTTCATTATTTTTTTCACCAATTTATCTATTTTTTTGTCATTTTATGGCCACCATTGCCAACACAATTTTCTCTACAACCCTAACCCTAGCGCTAACCCTAACCCCAACCATAATTCCAATCCAACCTCAACCTAACCCTAACCCTAACTCCAACTCAGCCCCAACCCTAGCCCTTTCCCTAACCTACTGACAATCATTTTACCGGTTAACCCAATACCATCCATCCGGTCTGACAATCTAAGGTCTATTAACTTGGATCTGATAACACAAACCCGCAACCAATTAACCCTCCGACCCATAAACTCATGATTTGAATCAGTTAACCTATTAATCTAATTTAACCAATTTTAATTTCAGTAATTTTTTTCTTCCCTACTTTCCTTCAACCGATAAACCACTTTCATTCTCTACTTTCTTGTTTTCCTTCCATTACCTCATTGAATCTAATTATTTTTTTTTACTTATTGTAAGGCTGCTGTATCCAAAGTAGCAACTCTCCTAATACATCCATCAGACGATGCATTTTATCGGATGTAGAAGCTACCTGAAATCCAGACTGCAACCTCTTAGATAACTGATTGGTTGGCCTGCCCCTACTGGGTATGGATTAAATGGGACTAACCACATAGCTTGCCATTTAAGGTTGATTTGGCTTGATGTGGGTCAACTTAGATATGAAGCCCCACAAGCCCACCTGTGTGCTTATCGTGGGATTCTGTATCCTTAATAAAGGCTAGTAAACTCCGTCTTCTCTTAAATAATTGTCTTTCAAAAAATTAGCTAGAAACTAAGGTCCTACAAGTAGTGTCAGAGTGAGGTTGCATGTTCGAAAATTAGTAAGGCCCCCTAGGTGTTTTGGGGTGAATTGTTGGCCAAATTTCAGTGCACACCCGATGAGACCAAGGGAAGGGTTGCTAATCAAGATGTGGCTGTTGAGTTGGCAACATCCTTGAGGGTCCCCTACTAGATATGGATTAAATAAGACAGACTGCCACCCTACCGCTTGAGGTGGATCTGACTTGATGTAGGTCAACTCAGGTGAGAAGCCTCTCAAGCCTATCCGCATGCTTATCATGGGGTTCTATGCCCTTAATAAAGGCTAATAAACTCCACCTTCTTTGGGTAATTGCCTTTTGGGAATTGATTAGGGGCTAAAGTCCTATATGCTCCTTCTCGAGTAGCAACCTCCCAAAAAATTGCTGACGAGAAACTTATAAAAAAAAAAAGAAAAGCACTAATTTTCTTACCTTCTTGACTATTCCTTCCATCTCCCTCGATCTGGACATCGACCCTTATCTCTTTATTGCTCAGGCTAACTATATGCACGTCAAACTCTCTTTTAATTCTCTTTGTCTCTAGTATTCACATTCCTATCTAGATGATTTCAGCCTAATTTGAAAAAGCCCAAAAAATGACCATTCCACCTCTTTATTCCAAAATTTTATTCTTCTTGAGATTAGAAATTTCATTTCTCCATTCAAACTAGATCGAGTGGATCCTACTAAGAATGCAATTTCTTTTCTCCTCTTAAATGCACCTTAATAGCATCCCTCTCTCCTAATAACAAGGTAAGGGATACCTCTGCCCTATCCTATCAGCCAACATGATTCTCCCTTCTTTCCTCTTCCACAAGTGGGATAGATGGCCAGCATAGACCAAGAACATGGATCGGCCTTGTGGGATGCTGATGTGGGCAAAAGTGACCGACGTGGATAGGTTCAAACATCGTATAACATGGCTTGGGTTGATGGCATTGGCACTATAACTGAGGAAAGAAAGGTGGCATGATCTGGATGGTTCAATCCAATATGCTACTTTGTTCAATTGAATGCCCCGGCAATTTTATTTTTTTGTATACGGACTATAGCATCCTATTGTTTTATTATATATCCTATTTAACTCTAAGAATGATAATTCAAGCCTCCTAAAATAGCGACATATATCGCGAACGGGGAGTTCTGAACTTTCTTTTTATATATTGTATAGATTATCTTTTTCTAAGATTAATAAGAAATTTCTTTTCCTTTTTATTCATGTGTTGTTTGTGCTAATAATTCCTATTTTTTCCTCCAAAGGTTATATCTTTTTCCTTCCTTAGGCATCAAAGAAAGAGAGAGACAAATGGCTACCCTCTTTTGGGTTTTGGGTTGTATCTTTCATGTGAAGGAATTATTCACCTTCTTTCATGATGTCAATCATTAGAACGTATGATGGATGCTTTAAGATCGATGCTAATGGATCATAGAAAAAGATTAAAGTGCTTTGAGATCTATGTAATATACTATCCAATGATTAACATCACAAAACAAGAACAATTAAGAAAGATGCAACCCAATCCCCCCTTTAAGATGAGTTTGAATTACCATCATCAAGTACAAAAGAAGGCCATGAAATATAGACAAAATTTGGAAAAAGGTTGGTTGAGACAAAAGTTTGAAAATATTTAAAAATAAATAAATAAAAATTTAAGAGAAAAGATCTAGAAATCTTTATGATTTCATCCCATGCAAGTAGACTCACCTAGGATTGTCTCTTAAGTCATTTTAAATATTTTTATGTATTTTATTACAACTTTTTATTCATGCCATCTTGAATCTTTTCTATCAATTTTATTTTTTTATATTTTTTTAGCAACACAGATTTGAATCAATCTAGAATAAAAATATATATGGAATAAACAAATAAAATATTATAAAATTCAAAAAAAAATCTAATGATGTCATCCAAAGTGTAGAGCACATATGATTAACTACATATATTACCATCTAATTTGTAACATTATTTGCCTCTCTATATTTTACATCTTTTAAAAGAAGTTAGAGCATGTCTCTTTATTAGACCTTCATTATGGTATGTGCACCAATATATTACTAGTATTGCTCTAATATACTTACCTTTTATTCATTATTCCTAATTATACCACTTATCTATTTCCATATTTTTATGTCTAGTAAATTTAATTCATTAGATATTATTTTTATTCACAATATTCTATTACATACATTATTGCTTGCTATATAATTACTACCTAAATCATCCTTTTTTAAGTTCATAAAAAATATGTCCATTGTATAATCTCAAATGGCATTTTTTAATATGATCCAATTGGCTCCTATATGATTCCATCTCTCATCTTTCTATTAGTTTGTCTATAATAAAAATAAATATTTTAAACTATATGTTATCCATAAATATTAACTAATACCTTGTTTTGTTTCTTGTTCCACTCAAATTATATTTATTGGACGCCATTTATTGTCAAGTAATTTTTAAATTTTTCTTAAGAATTTCTATAGCTTAGCATTTAATTTTTTCCCTAAGTTGCTTAGTCTTTCCCAATTCAGAGACCACTTTCCAAACTTCGGATCTTGTAGCCAAATAGGAAAAATTATCTTCCATACCAAATCTTCAACATTGAAGGATTTGGCTAAACTTTTGACTAAGCAACTTTATTTGTGGACATGCAAATGGTCTAATATTACTAGCTTTATTTCATCTAACTCCACTAGTTTGACCATCATGGCCTGAGCATCATCCTAACTAGTCAATTCAAACTAATAAGCCACCTTCTATGATCTAGCAGTTATCTCCATAAGCAGTACTACATCATGGCTATAAGCCGAGGAATAGAGAGTTGCTCTAGTGGCTAATCTCTTATAAGTCCTATACCCCGATAGTACTTTGGTAAGAACTTCATACTATTCTCTCAATCTTTTAGCAACAAACCTATAAATGTTGGCTATGAATATTTTATTGGCCGATTCGAGTTGAGCATTACTCTAGGTGTAATTTGGTGTTGTATGGATACTATAGAAATCAATCTCTTCTATAAATGCCAAGACATCTTAATCAATAAAAATAGTTCTCTGATCAACCATGATAGTCTCCAAAAGGTCAAATGTATAAATTATCCAGATGCTTGATAAAGTTAATAACAATAGTTTGATTAACGAACCTTATGGGAATTGCTTCTGCCCATTTTATAAAGTAATTTCTAGCTATAATGATGAACTTGGCCTACTGACAATGGTAGAATGATTTGATTAATGAAGACCATGGTCCAACCTCTGAATGGCCACAGTTTGATGATAGGATGTAACTCTACCATTAGGATCTTCTACAATGGTCTATGACTTTGAAATACATAGATTTCTAGTGCAATCTTCTAACATCTTTGGCTAGTAATACTATGTCTGATAGTTAGCCATCACATCAAGGTCCTGCTTAATGAGTTTTATAAATACATTTAAAGACATCATCCATTACTAACATAGATTTCTCTTTACTGAGGCATCTTAGCATCAGTCCATCTGGCTATTTCTTGTATAGCTCATCACTCATTCAAATATAATTGATGGCTCTAAACTTTATCTTCCTCTCAATCTTGACTAAATAATTTCTCAGATACTAAGCTATAGCGTACCCCAATCACTCTAGCCGATACTACGGCATACATTTCATATTGCCTATTAACTTATCTCTTCAACAGAAGTCTCTTTCTAACCATAATGAATTTAAAACATTCTTAGGAATCTTCCCTCTTGACACTGTTTATGCTAATTCATTAGCCTCTTGATTCTTTCAGCTTGGAGAATGAACTTCAAAATTATAGGGTTTCATGGTGGACATGCACAGCGGAAGTATAATAGATTTCAAAAATTTACATTAAGAAATCTTAAATATTAAACTCTTAAATCAGTATCTCCTTGATGTTTAACAATCATATATAACATAAATTTAAAATTAAATTCAAGTTATAGAAGAATACCTATAGCACTTCATCCAAATCCCGGCAGAACCTGCACCAGGCGTCCAAGTTTTCGCTCTCCAACGATGATCCACACAGGGCTATGATCAGGACACTAACTTTTTGAGATGATTCCTCCTCCAAAATTTTTACTCTAAAAATTTTTTTGGACATCAAAACCTCAAGATCCTCTTCCTCTTCTCCTAGCCTTTCATCCCTACCTTCCTTCTCTCCTTATCTTTCTTAATTCTCTTCCTAGACTCTTGTCCTAAAATCAGACTTGTCCTTACTATTTTTAGATTTATCCTAATAAGAGAAGAAAGAGACTAATTGGATAATAGAGAGAGGATATTAGAAAGAAAAGAGAAATTAAAAATCTGAATGAATCAAACCCCTCGACGCACCCCCTTTAAATACTTAGCGACGGGTTGCCTTCAAAAATTATTCATGCCCCCTCCACGTGCCATCTTGTATCCATCAGAAAATATCACACCTCCTAATGAATTTTTATACCCATCAGAAAGTTTTTGACATATGACAATCATCAAAAAAAGATCCAAGAGATGCTTCGTGAAGAAGGACTCTTCGAAATATTTTTCTCGATGATTCTTCGATGCATCACGTAGCTTCCCATGGTATAATTTTTCTCCACCATCCATTAGCGACTTTTAGCCATCCAATAGACCAAAATGTAGGCACTAACTTGCTAATGGCATAAAAAAAATCTAAAAATAAGATGAGGCGTGACACATAGATTAAAGTCCTTCACAAGTTAGACTCTTGGTCAGGTGCATGGATCAAATTGGCAAGATTTCCAACTTCGACCAATTTCCATGATTAAACCAGAAGGTATTTTATTTAGAAAAAATTTTTATGCTCAAAATTAAGTCAGAAATCATCAAAAAATTTATTTCATCATGGAACATTGGATAAGCTCAAGGAAGGGGCATCCCATCTCATGGGATGCGAAACCTATTTCTGTGCACAAAGACTGCATCCACGTGCAAGAAAAATTCTTGATGTATGGAGACTTGGTTTCTTGACTCTAAATTTTTGATACATGCAGCCAAAGACTGACCCAACTAAAATCCTAAATTAGTTTGAATTAATTTGGCTTTAATTAGCCAAATCTAGAATTAATTTCGAACCCGATTTAAAATAGGGAGCTAGTTTTTGCAACATGTGCTAGCATGTCTATTTTGCAAACATGATCTAATCTAATTAGACCCCTGATCAATTTTCTTTGTATGTGACCCATTGAGTTCGACATCTAACCTACAGTGGGTCCGAGCGCAAGTCAATTTGATTTGATTAAAATTTATTCTAACTGATCTAGATCCAATCAAGTTAATCTGATTTCAGTAATTAGAACTCTCTAATTGATGATCGAATTAAACTCTTTAATTTGATCAAACCTATAAAATAAGATTGACCTCTAGCAATGTATCATGTCTATCTAAAAAATATAAAATTTTAATAAAAATATCCTTCAGTAGAAAGTTACTGTATAATTCGATCCTGCGATCTCCCTACATCCCGAATATGACTCTGGATATGGAATGATTCAACTCCAATATCATACTCATATTTTTTTTAATCTTAAATGATGATTCGATTAATAAAATATTAATTTTTTTTTTATTTTTATTCTGCTTTGATCAAAGACTTTCTGAATCATCAAGCGATCAGAGTAAGTAGGATGCGATATCCTCTTATTAAGAGTGATCGATTCCACGTTGACCCACTTACAATCTCCATACATATTTTATCATATCTAGAACACCCCGTACATGACTAAGTCATGAATAAGTATGAACAAAAAATACAGATTCATGTATATAAGGTTCTATGGTAGTCTCAGGTCAAAGGATTATATGCACAACTCTCACTATAACAAAATATTTTTTGACAGATAAATAGATTTCATAAAATATTTCTTAAGTCAGATCAATTCAATGAACTCATTCTCTAATGAGTACCCATTTTCTTGTATTAGTATTTCACACAAGTGGCATATGAGATCAGCCACCCTTTCCATCGAGAATACATAAGAAGTGCTAGTCTATTCGGAATATTGATCTCCTACTCAATGCTCTTATGACTAGAAATATTCTATATTAAAATTTTTAAGATTTTAAGTCTCACAGGTATAATCTTATCATAACCCTAAATCTATTGCCTTGATTTATGGAGTTCATCATAATCATTACAAAAGTAAGATGCAGCATATGATGAAAAATATCTTTTATTTATAAATAGTCAATATATGAGTCTAGAAGATTACAAAAAAAATCTATCAAAATATAAAATTTTGATTGGCTTGTAGGACATATTTCTTTCAAAAATCACCTCAACAAAGCCCTCCATCAATTGCATAGCCTTTTATGTGATACTACTTAAGTACTTCATTGTTGTCTTAATACTCCTTATCAAGTTGGTTGATTATAACTTGAGAGTTCGCCTCGATTTCAACTATTATGACCACCATGTCATGTAATATCCTTTGGCTGATTATCAGAGCTTCATATTCAGCTTGATTATTTGAACAAGAGAGTCCTAACTAGAAGGAGAAAGCTATCTTTTTTTAAGTAAGGGATTCTATGATAATCTATGCTCCTACTGCTCTCTTAGTCTTCGAGCTATCAAATGATAACCTCCAAGGATGAAGGCTGATATTTTTTATCTCCATATGCTACATAGTTTACTTATCAATGGTTATGCATGGATGATTAGCTAGAAATCAGCCAATAACTAATCAATGGTTATGCATGGATGATTAGCTAGAAATCAGCCAATACTTGACCTTTTATTATGCTCTAGGGAACATACTACAAAGAAAATTCAGATAAGGCAATCATCCATTTATTGGTCCTTCTATGTATGATCAACCAAATCAGCATATATTTGATCACACCAATGGTGCAAATTATTAGGATAAAAATTTAAAGCATATAATATCTTAATATTATATAAGTATAGAATAATACTAAATATAGTTTTTCAATTATCATATATCATTATTTTGTCAACTAGCATATATCATTATCAGCATATATTTGATCACACCAGTGGTGCAAATTACTAGGATAAGAATTTAAAGCATGTAATATCTTAATATTATATAAGTATAGAATAATACTAAATATAGTTTTTCAACGAACATATATCATTATTTTGTCTCTATTACTATCCTACTCAAGCAATATATGGTCTGTTCATGTCCAACTTCATTATTCTAAGTAAATAAGCTCCCAATAGAATATTCAGCTGTGAAGATGTATAACTTCAATGGAGTTCCTACTTCAGCCATGGATATCTCTTTATCTTCTCAAATGCACACTGCTGCTCGTCAGTCCATTTGAACTTATCTTCACCGTGAAACTTCAGTAGAGACAAAAAAAATCAAATCTTTTTGGTGAAATTGGATATAAATCTCCATAAGAAATTGATTTGCCCAAATAATTTTTATAGTTGCTTTTAATTACATGGCCAGTAGGCCTGAACGATTGCTCTTGCTTCATTCTTACCCACTTCTATTTTCTTATGTACTAGAAAGTCTAAGAAATTACTATTAGTAACCTCAAAAGTGTATTCAATGGATTCATATTTAGTTGATAATACCTCATTTGCTGAAATAATTTTTCTAAACACACCAAATGCTTGGGCAAACTTTTTGATTTCACCACCATATCATTAATGTAGATTTCTATAAACTAACCTAGTATGTCATGAAAAATTATACTCATCACCTGCTGATAAGTGCCTCATACATTTTTGAGACCAAAAGGCATCACTACTCATTTGAAGAATCCCAATTGATCCTGGATATTGGAATGCAATACTATGTACATCATTTTCTGTAATGAATATTTTATTATAGCCTGAATGACCATCCATAAATCATAGAACCTTATGCTAACTCTTTGCATCAATCAACAATATCTATAGTTGGCATCAAATACTCATCTTTCGAGGTAGCCTTATTCAAATCTTGGAAGTTGATAAACATCCGTAACTTTTCATTCTTCTTAATGATTGAAAAAATGTTTGCTAACCATCCAATGTATTGGGTCTTTCTTATAAACTTGGCCTTGAACAGTCTCTTAACTCTTCTTTGACCTCTAAAGTTACTTTGGCCAGCATCCTCCTCTGGGTTATTTGAGGGGCTTGAATCCTTCCCTGATTGGCAATCTATGCTCCACTAGCTTTCAATGTAGGCATAACATTTCATCATAGTCCCATGCAAAATAATCCTGATATCTTTTGAGTAAGTTTACCATCTTCTTCTCATCTTCTAGACTTAGTAACCACTGATATATATTGGTTAAGGCTATGAGCTAGTGCCTAAACTTACTTCTTCTAAGGGATCTTGCACCTTGGCCCCTCATATATTTCAATTTATGTGGATCATAGCCAAGTTTCTTATTATATATCTCATTAGTCTGACATCCTCATAAATGTACTTAGCCATACAAGCTAAAGTCCAATTGCTTTCTGACCCTATATAGGCCACTATCCTTCCTAGGATTTCTTTCATGACCTTAACCTCTCGTGATGCTTCACCCATCGATTCTTTTTTCAATAAATGGCATTTCTATGCATGCTAGTCGTGACATCTTCAATATATAAGCCAACATTGAAGAGTTGGTCTTTACCAAATTCGAGACTGTCAGACTTTTTTACCCCTATACTTGTCCTAGTCCAAGAACCTGATGGGGCTAAGATCAAGATCATGGAGTCATGCATCAGCTATATCGACATTTATTAAGAAGGGCTTGTTGTTTATTGTGACCATCTCTTCTTCTTGCTCTCTGTCCTTTGCATCCAAATTTCTTAAGACCAATAACTAATGTAAGGATGATGGAATATAGTAGTTCGCATGAATCCAATCTCTTCCTAGTAATGTATTGTAGGTTGAGACTATTACAATTATGAAAAGGCGGTCCCTAAAATCTAGATCTCCATTTGTAGATAAATCAATAACACCCCTTTAGGCTTACATGAATCATCTATAAACTTAGTTACTACCACATCTACTGTTAGCAAGTCTTCTTCTCCTTTGTTGAGCTTTCTCATGATAGAAGCCGGCATAATATTTACAATAGCTCCATTTTATATTAACACTTGTCTTATTGGTCTACTAAATATATGGGTATTAAGATACAAGGGTTGATGTACTTGCCTATCTCCTATGTTAGTTTTTGAAACACATTCATGATGGCTTTAGTAGGCTGGTCGTTAGCAACATCTTTCTAGTATGTTGAGTAGAAGTCGTTCTTCTCCTCAGCCTCTAAACTAGCCAAGATCTCTAGGGATTCTCCTAACTCCTTGATGTCACCTTTCATACTTATCAACTAATCAACTTTAGCTCGAAAGATATATAGTAGAGTGAATATGATATTCATTTCTACCTTGTTCGATAATGAGCCAAATTAGATACTGGTGCTAATATCTTTGGTCTCTGAACTTTTAGATACATCGGTCTTCATGGTTGAAGAAGTGATAACTTGGGGTTGTATGATTTTCTAGTTGGTTGTTCATACTTTCCCTTCCATTTGCTTCTTCTCTATCATCCTCAGTCATTACCATCACCTTTTCTATATTTTAGTCATGAATTGAGGATTATAATAGTGGTAGTAAAATTAGTACTTGGATTGAATCTTGTGCTAATGGCTTGAAGAGGTGACCGATGGCTTGACAATTTTTTGCCTGCATTCCACCTGAGGAGAGTGCAAAACCTAGACCATAGCTTTGCCTTTTACCATGTCTGATGCTTTAACATTCTTCTAAATGGCCAAGTCAAGAGTCCTTAACCTTCTGTCATCCACTAAGTCACTACCAAACTTAGATAAGGCACCTTCATTTGGCACAAAAATCCTAAGATTGATCTTCCTATACCGACTAAATGTCTCCTTCACCCTTCATTGTTTAGCTAAAGATTTTTTTTTGCCTGAAACCTTCTAGATTTTGATTGGTCTGCTACTTCCAACATTTTCATTATTAAAAGATCTCACCATATGGTCATCCAATGTCTTTAGCCTATTGAACTTATTCCAATGATATTTTTGTTTTTGAAGTAGCTCTCATGGCTGGAGTGCTTTCTATCTTATGGCTCCACAATTTAAAACATATGTTTCCAAACACAAATAATCTTCATCTTTCAATTCATCAAACTCTTGTCTCCTATCAAATCCTGGACCAAGCTAGCACTAGATCATACTCTTATCTGCATCCATATATTGAGTTTCTCATTTCTTCAGCCTAGAGACCTTAGATCTATGAAAAGATGTTCCAATCCTGCAGTTTCACATCTTTATCTTTGTTTGAGAATTCTAGTGCACTATCCATAATAACCTTCTAAATGGCATTTTGTAGGATGATGCAATTGAGGTGCGATGACTTTAGTTGTTGTGCCATTTATAATATCTCTTACCCTTTAGTTTCTCTGTCAAAAAGATTCTATACCCTTTGAGTATCCAGATCCACCTATCCTTAAGTAGATAATCAAAAATCTACTCTATCTATATGACATCAAAAGAATATTTTATATCCCCTTTTGGGACTAGCTATCCAAGCATTAGCCAATTCTAAGTTGTTAGCTTGCTCAACACCCTACAGATGTATGCCATTCTAGTGAGGAACTCAGCCACTTCAATCTTATTACAATTTTAGCTCTTGAGACTACATTGGTCAAAATCATCAACCTCTAAGGTCAAAATCTCATCATTAGGATTCCACAAGTACTTCCCTTTGATGCTCATGTTTGCTTCTTCTCTTGCAAAATAGTTTCATAGTTCCCTACTTATGTAATTAACTAAATGAGGTTAGTAAACTTTTATTCAATAAATTTTTTTTTAATTTCAAATTACGATCATTTTATATGATTTTCATATATTCGGCCTCTCTAAGAGATGTATGATAATGATTTTTAGTCCTCTTGAATCTAGCCATAAATCATTCCACAGATTCACCAGGTTGCTGAACCAATTTAGCCAAGTTAGATATTGAAACCTTAGGCTTAGTCTGACAGAATTGCAAATAGAATTAGAACTCCAAATCTTACTTTGTATGAATAGACTTTGGGGGTAAATTTGCATACCATATAAATGGTAATCATGTTAATTAATTAGCAAATAAGTGAAGCTTGAATATGTTATTGGTGTCATCTCCCTCAGATTATACCAAAAATTGGCCAACATGTTTGATAGCGAACAAGTTATTTTCTCTTGTGACCTTGAAAACTTTGGGATGTTGTAGCCTCGAGGGAGCTTATGAATCTAGATGGAAAAATATGATCTGACCAGCCAATTTGACCGATGCTTGATCTACCATCAATAGATTTGAGCTTGGAGTAAATGGATTCAGATCGAAAATGATTGAGCCATTTAACCTATTCAGTATTTAGGTCAAATTCAGATTTTAGGCATCTAACTCATTTAACCTATTTAATATCTGGATCGGATTGGATCAGGTTGATCAGATAATCTATTAACCTGTTGGACACCTGAAAGGATTGAGAGTCTCGATGGTGGGGCCTACATCATTGCCAGCAGTACGAGTCGTAGCACATTGCATGCAACATGCCACATCTTGCCCTTTGTCTTTTTCCCACCTATCCTAATATCCAATCACGATTGAGATTTGAGACTTAGAGGTTTTCCTCCTTCACCAATCGGCCAACCCTAAGCTCACCTTCCTTCTACTTGCTCTTGGTCAACCGACTGCCCTGTGTTTGCCCCCTTTTCTCATTGATCAAGCGACAAACTGACGACCTTCCAGTCTCTTGGAGTCTTCGAAGTATCGATTGGGCTAGCAAGCAACCTCTTTCTCTTAAGTAGTTGTGCACTCCCTTTTCTCATCAATCAAGTGAGCAGCAGCAAGGCGGCGACCACCCCAGCCTCTTGGTGTCTTCGGGATCCTGATTCGGCTAGCAAGTGATCTCTTTCTCTCAAGTAGTTAGAGTTTTTCACTTTCTCCAGTGACCTTAATTAGGGATTAGGGTTTCTACTTTCTTGTCCCTATTCAGCTAGCCAGCAACTTCTTTATCCCATGATCTTTCTTTTAAAGATTGAATGTAAATGCTTCTTGGATATAAATGCTATCTAGAAAAAATTCTTGTAATATTTTTTTATATTCAGATTCTTTTTTTTTTCTATTTGATGAATTAAATAGGTTGGGTCATGTCAGATTGGGTTGGGTCAATAGGTTCTATTTTAAATAGATTAAATAAGTCTAGTTAGGTTGGGTTGGACTAACATGTTATCTATTTATTAAATAGATTAAATAGGTCAGATTAGGTTAATAAATTATCTATTTAATAAATAGGTTAAATAGGTTGCATTGGATTATCTGTTTATTAAACATGTCACTTCAGATTGTAAATTCTGATCTATTCAATAAATTAGTTGGATTTAGATTTAAAATTTTTTAACCGGATACACATCTGAGATGACTGTTTATGATCGACCTAGCCTGTTAATGACTAATCTGACCCAATTGCCACCACTACTTATGCATCTAATCACATCGATCAAGATAGGATTTCCAATATATCGATCTTAAAACAAACTAATATCACACCCCAACTTGTTTTGCACTAATTCGGCCAACTAAGTGACATTCACAAAATTCCCTCTCTCAACTCTTTGGATGGTAGGTTGAGTAGAGAAAGCCAATCTCAATTCTAACTAATAGAGAGGATTCTTGTATATCTAAGAGCCACCCTACTACTGCTCTTGCCCCTTGACATCAAAATTTAGTGTCGTCGATTGTTGAGATGGAGGTAGTAGCATGTACTGAGAAGGTTGCCTCCTAGCATAAAAATTATGCTACAGACTATTATAATAGTGTTGGTAGAACCCATTGAGGTAGCTCTTCCCCAACCCTTGGTAGAAATGTGGGCTACATTTAAGGTTGGTATTCTTATCATTCATTTTAATGAGACAACCCACTCTTGCAAGTCAAACCAATATTGTCAAGACATCACCAATGTTTCTTTACATAGCATTGCATGGGTTGGGGTGGCTAAGACCCAACCTAGGCTCAATTTTTTGCTATATAGGAATTGCAATGTTGCTGACCGCTAGTTCAACTTGACCATTAGGAGCATCTACTCATAAATTAGTATCCTTGTCACTTCAGACTTGAGAGTTCGAGGCCTCACCACAATAATATTCGGCCCTGCCCTTATCATAGGTCGAAAGCTTTTAAAAATTAGGCCCTTGTGAAAGCCTAACATTTTTGTTGCCCAGATATGGAGCCCAAGAGGAGGGATAAATTGGGTCTTTTTAAAATTTTTTAAGATTAATGTACTTAAGTAATGTGCTAAAGTGTTGAGTGGAATGAGTTGATTTGTAATGAAAATGAAATCAAATACAAATGATAGATAAGCAAGTATAAAGCACAAAGAACAAGTAAAGAGATGCAAGCACAACAAATACAAAGAATTTATAGTGGTTCGGTGTCAATCTTGCACCTACATCCACTTTTCAAGTCTCTACTTGAAAATTCAATCTACTAAAAAGATTTCAAAAATACAATACGTCGGACAACCCCGACCCTTACTATCCAAGTAAGAACACTTATTTTTTGGATACAAGCCAATCCTCAATAATCTAATTTTAGGTTTGAATCAATCTAATCGAGGTTTGAAACTTTTCAAAACTTAAAAATCTAAAATACAATGTGAGAAAAATAGAGTACAAAAATTTCAGCACAAAATCCCCTTAGAACACAATAAATACAATAGAAATATAATACTTAAGGAGAAAAAGCTTTTGCTGAATATCCTTAATAAATTGCACACTTGATTGTAGCTAGAGAGTGGTTGGTGAGCTAATTGAATGCTTCTTTTTCTCTCTTTTAAGAATTTTTGAACTTTTCACGGATGTGAGCTTTGAATATTTGTAAATTTTTGATTTTTCACTTCAAGAGAGCATTTATAATTATCATTTGCTCTTAAAAATATCTTAGTGTCGGTTTAGAATCGTTGAAGAGTGTTTAATACACATTAAATGCATAAAAAATAGACTAAAAACTAGCTGTTACACATGCTCGTCAGAATGGGACGTCCCATAGGGTGCCCTATTGGCAATGGGACGTCCCATGGGATGCCCCAATTGGCCAGACAGAAAATTCAGCTTTTTATTTTGATCTCAAGGTCTCAGGGATCGTCCCACATGGGTCGTCCCACTACATGGATCATCCCATATGGGTCGTTCCACTACGTGTCATGAGTCAAAACAATGCATACCAACTATCCAATGAAAGGGGATGACCCAGATGGATCATCCTATTTTGTACCAATCTAATTTTTCATGTATTTAATATTTGAAACTTATCAGAATACTTCTAAATACTCTCAAATAGAATCAAATTAATTCGACACTCTCAAGAGGCTTTGAAAACTTTTCTAAATTATAGAAACTTCAACTTTGACACACTTGATGAGATTTTTTAGATCCAATCTTTTGAATTATCTGAAACATCATAAAAATATTCTCCAAAAATAAGAAACTCATTAGTAGTCCCCTCAAATGGTTTGTGATCATCAAAATCAATTTTTGAAGCAACAATCTCTTCCTTTTTTATGATGATAAAATATTTGAGTGTTCACAAAATAAGTCCATAAAGCTCAAAAAATTTGGGTTTGTGAAGCACTTGTAGAAATATGCCAAAAATTAAACATAGAGAATCATAAGATACATATTTTCAGTAAATTTTAATATTTTAATTTATTTTATTAAAACTCATTTGTAAAGGTATTAGATTTTTTTTTATGATTATTCTTAATTAGTCAAAATCCTCTCCTTTCTTGTATGAAACAGATAAAAATAATTATTTTGATCATTTTGAAAAGGATCTCCCCCTTTCTTATATAAAGAGTGTTTAATTTATAAAATTTTTCTTATTGAAGTAAAGATGGTTCATAAAAAAATTTTATTCTTCTTTTCTTTATTTTTAGTATCAGAGCAATAAATGTAAAGGGAATGTTTCTTTTTTTTTTTGTTTTGATATTAAAGCAAGGATGAAACCATTAGAACAAGAATTTTAAAAAAAATTGGAGTATTTTGTAAAATTAAAAATAGATGTATCGAGATATTTTGGTATCAATGTAAAAATAAAATTATCAGAGTAATTTTTTAAAAGGTATTACAATGAAGGTAAAGATAGATATAGCAGAATAAAAAAATTAGATGTATCAGAGGTGCATCATAGCAAAATACCATATCAGAGTAAAAAAGTTAAAAGATTCAGATGAGACAGACAAAACTACACTACTTTTATACCATTCCATCCATTCTCCCCTCTTTTGACATCATCAAAAAATGGACTAGAGGGAGTAAGATTTTTCATGATTGTATATCAAGCATTAAAGCAATAGTGCAGCCATCCAAATATAACAATCATTCATTCATTCATTCATCCAAAAAGAATAGAAGTGAGCCATATAAAATGATAATAACCTCATTCATTAATTACAACAAAAAGAGAGGTTACAAGAGTCATAATATATATCTATGAGCACAAGGCTCTCATACATTCAACTACTAAAATAAAGTACAATAACAAAGTAACCTAAAAAGTCGAGTACAAAAGGATCAGATCAGTGAGAATAGGCATCGAGCTCAAGATCAAGATAGGTAAAATATGATCAGCCTCATCCTCGATCGAGAGATTTGATCCGAGAGGAAGATGTCAGAGGACAGAATGCAATGGGCTGGATAAAGACTAGCTCACTAGATGCAGAGGGCCTGGATAGAAGCTGAGTCCTAATAGCATCAAGCTGGGATAAGGCCCCCCTCACAAAAATTTGAAGCCCATCTAGATCAGCAGATATGAAGTCTCTGGAGTCTCTGATATCTGCACAAATCAGCTCAAGAGAAGAACAAAGCTGGCTGTAGAGTCTCTCTATCTCTCGAGCTAAATCATCCAACTAAGGTGAAGAGTGGTCGATGTGCTCGCTCCTGCCAATAGAGAATCTAAAATCCGTCTAATCTCCCTCTCAATATCAAAAATTCTGCCACTGAACCTGAGTAGAGAGCTTTCCACACTCTCCAGTCTAGTACTCAGATTAGACAAGAGCTCTATCAATGAGGATATGAGTGGCATGAAAGAAAAGTTTGAGGAAGGATCAAAAAAAGAACTCGATAGAGACTGGCGATACAGCTGCTGCTGCACCTGCTGGAAAATCTACTCCTAATACTACTGAAACTGATGGAGCTGCTGAAGAACCTGATTCTGAAACTACTGCTGCTAAACAGATAGAATCTCTGCCACTCTCTTAGCCAACAATCCTATATCATCATCTCCCAGACTAAAAGATGGTACAGTACGGCTCGATGGGGGTACTCTGACTGAGGGTCCTGCCTCAGGCTCCGATACAGGGTGATCAACTGGACTCTACTTGGGCACAGGTGGTGAAGATAGACCCTCTCCCTCAGCATGCTCCTCCTCCTCATCATCCTCCTCCTCGACTGTAGCTGTACGGCCCTTGGCTCAACTGCCATTAACTCTGACAAATCCCATGCACCGAATGGAGTGGTCATTGTAGGTGTTGATGTATGACAGTCTACAAACAACTTCTCCTTCAAAGCTCACTCCAAACTCTCTAAAAATCACTATGAGAGCCATACCATATGGCAAGAGAGTCTTGAATCTGTTCAAGGCTTCCCTCATGGCATCGATCATCAGGAAAGGCAGGTTTAGGAGAGTCTTAGAAACAACATGGTGCATCAAGCAGATATCCCTATCAGTCATCAAATCATATCTTTCCCTTCTGGAGAAGAACATCTTAAACACCATGTGGTGGAGCAACCTCATCTCTACACTCAGATCTTTGGCTTCAATTTTCAAAAATCCTTCTACATCCTCTCTTCCAAGGATAGTTCTGAGTTCAATTTTCTTTTTGGAAAGCTCATCTAGGCAACTACCCTCACAAGGCATCTGAAGGAGTCTATCTAGTTTAGGTGCATTCAAAATAATTTGGACACCCTTCACCATAGACCTCAAAACTCCATCAGAGAAGTCTAAATTTGAGTAAAATTCTTTGACAAGATCAATATACACAAGTTCAGATAAATTATAGAAAAATCTTCATCCTTGCTTAATCAATTTCTCTCCAATGAAAAAACCATCACTCCTCAAGAAATGAAAATCTACATTTCTTTCCAGAGCTACTTTTCTTGCAGATAGAGGGATCTTACTTGGTGTAATCGGTGGAGAAGCTTGAGTTGGTGCTTGAGCTATCTTTTTCCTCCATTCCTCAGCCTCCAAAGATCTTTCAGATTTCTTTCTCTGCGGCAACCTCATTTTGGGGGTCATTGTCCCAAGGAGAAAAGGAAAATCGGTCAAGAGGGTAGAGAGGGATGAGAGATGAATGGAAATGAAGAGAAAAAGAGGCTTTAGGATTGTTTCTTATGGATTTTGCAGGTTAGGGCTTGAAATTTGGTGAAGATTATAAGGGCAAGCCGTGAGAGAAAGAGATAGCATAAGAATTTGGGATGATGATCCAAGATTTTGTGAGGTTTTGAGGTTGGTGGAGATCTAAGAGAGGATTCTTAGGTTTGGGATGAGAGGAAGAGGAAGGATTTTGGGGTTAGAGTCGCCCCAAATAGGTTTTAAATGGAATAGAAAATGAGTCGGCTCAAGGGAGAAAGATCATACCCATTCAATTGGGACGTCTCATGGGACACCCCATCCAGAGTTGCATTAGGCGATAGAAAAAATATTTAAAAATAAAAAAAAATTAAGAGAAAAAATTTGAAATAAGTCATATCAAGTTAAGATGATCATGAAAAGTCCAGATAAATTTTGATATGATTTTTGATTGAGTATTTCAATGAAAAAAAATTCGAGAAGGTATTCGAATAGCACTGATGATTTTTTAATTATCTTAAAAAAATCTCAAAAAAAGATAAATAGCTTCCAAAATTAAGATAATGAAGTCAAAAAATTTTAGAAAGATTTTGAGAGTAAAATTATGATTGAAGTTCAAGCAGAAGGGTCTAAGATGCTCAATTCTCTTCTAATTTTATAAAATTTATTTTTATTTAGTGCTTTGATGAAAATGTCAGCTAGTTGTTTTTCAGTGTTTATATATTCAAGAGTTATATCATTATTTTAAATATATTTTCTTATGAAATAATGTCTAATTTCAATATGTTTTGACCTAGAGTGTTGGATTGGATTTTTGGTTAAATTGATGGCACTAGTATTATCACATCTTATGAGGATATTTTTAAGTTCAATACCAAAATCTATGAGTTGTTGCTTAATCCATAGGATTTGAGCACAGCAACTTTTGGTTGCAATGTATTCGACCTCGGCCATAGACAATGCTACCGAATTTTACTTCTTGCTAAATCAAGAGATTAAGTTCACTCCTAGAAATTGGTAAGTTTCACTAGTACTTTTTCTATCTAGTTTACATCCAGCAAAATCTACATTTGAGTAACTTATTAAGTCCATAGAAGATTATTTTAAGAACCGAAGTCTAAGATTTTATATTCCTTTTAAGTATCTAAAAATTTTCTTAACAGTATTTAAGTGAGATTCCTTAGGATTTGACTGATATCTAGCACACATACATATACTGAATATTATATCAGATCTACTAGCAGTAAGATATAATAAAGAGCCTATCATGCCTCTATAGAGCTTTGAATCAATATTTTTATCATGTTCATCTTTTTCTAATTTATAGGAAGAGGTCATAGGTGTACTTATAATTTTTGAGCTCTCCATTCTAAATTTCTTTAATAGTTCTCTTGTGTACTTACTTTGGATGATGGAGATCCCTTTCTTCATTTGCTTAATTTGGAGTCTGAGAAAGAATGTGAGTTCTCCCATCATGCTCATCTCGAACTTTTCCTGCATGAGCTTGACAAATTCTTGGCATAAATCTTCATTAGTAGACCTAAATATAATATCATCAACATTTATCTGTATAACTAGAATTTCTTTGTCTTTTCTTTTTATAAATAGAGTTGTATCAACTTTTTCTCTCTACAATTTTATTTTATTGTGGTGTTCTAGGTGCTAAAAAATTATGATCTATGCCTTTTTCATCATAAAATTTTTCAAATTCTTTATTTTCAAATGTAGTGTCATGGTCACTACGAATAGAAACAATTGATAAATCTTTTTCATTCGAAATTTTTCGACAAAACTTAGAGAATGCTGAAAATGCTTCATTCTTATATGCTAAAAATAAAATCCAAGTGAAATGCAAAAAATTATCAATAATTATAAAATCATATCTTTTACCTCTTAGACTAGTTGTTCTTGTAGGACTAAATAAATCCATATGTAAGAGTTCTAAAGATTTAGAAGTTGAAACAATGTTCTTAGATTTAAAGAAAACTTTTGTTTGTTTACCTAATTGACATGCATCACAAATTTTATCTTTGTCAAAATTAATTTTTGACAAACCAAAAATCAAATTCTTTTTAATGATTTTAGAAAGTGTGTGCATACTAATATGTGTAAGCCTATGGTGCTAAAGCCAACTAGTTTTATTAATTTTAGCATTCATGGCCATAAGACATTGCATGTTTTATATGGAGAGATTATCTAAATCAACTATGTATACATTACCATGCCTATGTCCAATGAATCTAGTGCTAACATCAGAAGGACTGGTTATAATACACATAGATGATTCAAAAACTACTTTGTAATCTTTATCATATAATTGACTAATACTTAAAAGATTATACTTAAGACCATCTACAAGTAATATATTTTCAATACAAATGGAGAGAGTGATACCAACGTTGCCAATGCCAATGATCTTCCCTTTGCCATTATTTCCAAAAGTGACCATCTCTCCATTTTTGGCTTCTAATGTGATGAATTGAGATTCATCACTAGTCATGTGTCTTGAGCATCCACTATCAAGATACCACTTTTATTTTGTTGCTTGGGATGCAAGACACACCTGCATATATAAAGTCAAGTTTTAACCTTAGGTACCCAAGCTAACTTGGATCCTTTGAGGTTAGTTACAATGGTTCTTTTTGGAATCCATATTTTCTTAATATTTCTATCACCAAATTTAGTTGATAAACATGAATAAGCTTTATGTCCTACTTTGTCACATTTAAAATAAGTAATATTTGATAATTTTCTTATGGATGCATTGACAAAAATATTTTTCAAAAATTTTTATTTTCTAAGAGTATTATAACCAAGTCCATCTTTATCATATACAGTATTTTGACTATCAATGATCATCTGAAGTTTGTTTGAACTTAATATAAATCTATCAATTATAGGTTTCGACTTGGTTATCTCTTCCTTTAGTTTTTGATTTTTTTTTTATAAGAGTTTCGTTTAGGCTTGAAATTTTATCTTTTTCTTTTAATAAAGATTGATTCTTTATTTCTAATTCTTTATTTTTACTCTCAACTTCTTCTTTTTCTTTAGCTAAAATTTAGTTTCTTAATTTCATATTTTTATTTTTTATTATTATTTTTTTTAGATTATCCAAAAGTTTATAAAAAGCTTCTTGCAGTTCATCATAAGAAAATTCATTTTGAGTTTCGGGGGTTACCTCATTTTCATATGCCATAAGTCACAGCTTGACTTTTTCGTGAGATTCTTCATTTGTGGTGGAGTCATCACTATCATTTCATATAGCCATCATAGCCTTTTTCTTCTTGAATTTTTTTTGACCTTTCTTGAGCTGGAGACATTCTGATCTGAAGTGGTCCAACTTCTTGCACTCATAATAAATGATGGACTGTTCTTTTTCTTTTTCTTTACTCAGCTCCCCCTTAGCTGGTGGTTTTCTCTTGGTCCCTTGTCTCTTTCTCCTCATGAAGCATCTAAATTTTTTGGTGATTAGGGCCAAATCCTTATCTTCCTTGCTATTCTCTGATTTTTTTATATCTTCTTCTTCTTGAGCTGTCGACTTGAGAGAGTCTTTTTTCTTCGGGTCTCCTTTTCAGAGTGTTGCTTCATGGTTAGCTCATGAGTCATGAGGGATCTAAGTAGCTCCTCCAATGGTAGAGTATTTAAATTCTTGGCTTCTTGGATTGTAGTGCTTTTGCCTCCCACGATCTTGGTAAAGATCTGATCACTTTTCTCACAAGATCACTGTTAGAATAATATTTGCCAAGACTTTTCAGATCATTTATGATATTAGTGAAATGGATAAATATTTGAGTTATTGACTCTTCAGGTTCTATTTTAAATAATTCATAGTTGTGCACAAGCATATTGATTTTAAACTCTTTTACTTGGTTTGTGCCTTCATGTATAACTTCTAACATATCCCAAATTTTTTTAGCTAAATTGCAAGTAGAAATATGATTAAATTTATTTGCATCTAAAGTACAATATAAAATATTCATGGCTTTAGCATTGAGCTAAGCCATTTTCTTATCAAATTCATCTCATTCACCTTCTGGCTTAGGGAGAGACACACCATCAATCAATTTAGTGGATGTGTGTGGTCTATTTACTATGATACTCCACATATCATAGTCAAGTGCTTGAATGAAAATTCTCATCCAAACTTTTCAATAGGTGTAGAATGTGTTAAATGTGTGCCCTAGATGCCAGATTGGCTGACACATTCCTGTACAAATGTAAGGGCAAATTTATAATTTTGACTATAAATGAATAAAAGGGTTATTTTACTATCACATTGTATACATTATGTCTGTGATACATCTTTTGAGTTAGTAGGAATGTTAATTCATATTTTCAAGAGTTAAAAATTTAAGGTATGAATTTACATAACTAACTCATAAATAACTCCTGACCATAGGATCATCATGAGGATGGTGATCGATCCAAAAGGTTGGTGTACGATTACTTTTTTAGGGTAGATGTATCTTGAGTCTACGGTGTGGAGACACCAGAGTGAGAGTACAAATATTCATTGAGAATGAGAGTACTGAGCGTGATCACCTCGAGCAGTCATAAGGAAGTCTACCTTCTCATCGATGACTAGCTCAATGCTGCAGCTGTGTGTCTAGTTCTTTGACCTGAGGTACATCGACAGTTCATCTTGAGTATGTTATAGTTTGACTACACCATAACTTGATCTCCTAGCCATTCAAAATCCTGAGGTGTATATTGGTGGTAGCATATTCATTGTAGGAACCAGATTGCACCAAGATGGGATCTATCAACCTCGGTAGATAAGAGGAGTAGTCCTATGATGATCGAAAGATGGAGTCCTTAAGCCCATAGCCATGACAGAGTGAAATAATGAAAAAGAGTTTTCCATTAAGGTTTCACATCGAACTTGGATCGATCGATTGATTCATATGACTGATGTTGAATTTGACGAGTTCACCTTAACCCTAATTCAGTCGGGACTCATGATAGAGGAACTCAATCACACAGAGAGGTTTGTCTTCATTTCTGATGGGTTACCACCATATACTGCTAGATGTCACTGATAAATTTTGGGTGTAATTAAAATGATCTTGATGATCAATCATTCTAATTGTCTGAATCAGAAGAGTTCTAGTCCATCGAAAGGAGTTTCGATGATGTCGATGATGAGATCACGACATATCTCATTACCATATGAAAATGAACCTAACTAATCACACAAATAAGAGTTAGGGTTTGGATGTCATCAATTGAGCTAGTCCAGTTCGATTGATTTGGATTAAATCCAATTAGGTTCAAGAAAATCATGCTAGCACACGATTGAGCCTAACTTTCTCTTTGTGCAATCTTTTTCATCTCAACTGAGCCAAATATGATTTGACTTACCCAGAGAACCTTGAGAAGATTTCTCTCAGTTTGACTGGAGCCAGTCTAACTCAAAAAAGTCTTGTCTTAATATATGAGATGAATTTAAGACAACACCTGTCAATTCCTGTCACCTGCCATTTCTGTTTTAGGACATCGGTCAAATGTTGACTTATGGATCTTGAACTGAAGGCCACTTGGCAAGAGGTCATTGGAGAGTTTTTGTGGAGTGTCCACCTGCTAAATTAGGCCCCAAAGTGGGCACCAAGATCAGATTGGGTGTGCACCCCAAGTGGATAAGGATAGAGTCCTATGAGATGAGGACTCTATGCCTTGATCGACTCAAACTGTTGGGCGCCAATCTCACTATGTTTATCCAGTGTTGGCACCAATAGTAGGAGGGTTTGGTGGGGTTATTATCTAATATGATCAGATAACATCACTCCATCAATCAAATTTTTTTTAGAATTAATTAAAATTTTTTGATTGGTCGAATGATGTGGCACTGCATGGCGCAGCAGGGTTTATTTAAACCCTGTCTGCGCCTAGGGTTTAGAGAATTTGCTCAATACCCAGCAAAAGCCTGATATCCCTCCACTTCTCTATATCCCCTCTAGTCCTCTCTCTCCCATCTTCACATCCAAGAAGATGGGCATCCATCTGGTGCTTGTCCAAGGCGTGGTGGCTCCCTGAACAGAAGGCTGCATGGATTTGTCAAGAAGCTGCTGCTCCAGCTTCAGAAGATTTTTTGAAGATCTTCCAGATCAGATCCAGATCTAATTTTTGGAGCAGAGATTCATAAGGAGAAGACAATCTAGATCTTGCTTAAGTGGATACTGGTAGAGGTCAGATGACTGCGTGACTATTTTTGAACCTCGGGCATTGCTGCGATCATCTATAGGGTAATCTAGTTATCCTAGAGGTATTTCTCTAATCCTCAAGTTTTAGATTTAATTTTAAATTAAATATCAGATAATAAGAATTAGATCTAATAGATCTTAGATTTAAAATATCATAGAATAATTTTTTTTAAAAATATTCTGCCCCAGATCTCATTAGATCTGGAAGATCCTACAAGGAAAAGGCCGATTTTTCCTTCAACTGGTATCAGAGCCAGGTTGATAGCTCTATTTCAGATCTAATTTAAATCTAATTTTTATTTTTATTTATCTGATATTAATAAATTTTAGATGTTACATCAGATGTAATTAGATCTAAAATCAAAAAATTTAAAATTAAATCTAAGTAGATCTAACATGTATGAGATGCATGACTAGACTAGGAATAGTTTAAACTATGAATAGTCTTGAAGTTTTATGTTTTAATGTAATTAAAATATAAATTAGATCTAATTTATTTTTTAATTTTTTAATATTATAAATATTATATTCAGATCAAAAAATAGAAAATAAAATTTAATTAATTCATAAGATTGATCTATTGCATGCCTAGACTAGTTGTAGAATTGTTCTAGTAACTGTCTAGAATAGATTTCATATTGAATAGTTTAATTTAAATCTTATTTTTCAGATGTTATATATGATGTATCAGATTTGAAAGCATGCTAATTAGATCAGATTTTAATACATGAGATGTATGCAAATCATGTATAAGTTAGATCTAAAATTATATATGTGATATGTAACTTAGATCTAACTAGTTTTGTAGTTAAATTAATATTTTTGATTAAGGTGTTTCTCATGGCCGTCCGGTCATAAGAACAAAGTAGGATTTAAGACCCTCTCCTCCCATTCAATTGAGTGTTCTTATAGCGTGTAGGGGTGCTGCGCGTTTATCCTTAATCAGAAATCAAAATTTACTTTTCTGCAAAATCCTAGATCTTAAAATCTTAAGATTTATTTTACATATTTTGTTTATGAACCCAAGACTTAATTAATGAATTAAGCCAATAAAATTAAATTGGGTCTAAAATAGAGAATTTCAGATCTAAGTCATTTTCATAAAATTGGATTCGGGCTTGGGTAGCTCAATTAGGTCTAGCGGTTGATAAAATCGAATCAAAAATTGGTTAGGTGGGATCATGAAAGCTAATAATTGACCAACCTAATAGGATTAAGTCTAGGTCAAGGTCGAATCACATTTAGATGTGACTCGATCAAGTTAAGACCTAATTTGGCTCAGTGGTTAGAGCCTGGATTGTAGACTAACCCAATTGGTTCTGGTTCGACAATTTGGTGTCTAAGATAAGTTGGACAGATGCGACTGACTAGTTTTTAATTGGAAGCTACTCGACTCGAATACATTCTTGTCAAGTTAATGGCATATCCTTCCCACCGGTCTCATTTACCTGGCCATATGTGTCAATCCAGTTCTGATTTGAGGTGGCTAACAATTCGAGCTAACCCATGCCACTAGGTTAGTCATAATTGTTATGACTATGTCAAGTCAAGTCAAGTTTAATGAGACCTAAATCAAATCTCCCTAAGAAAATATTAAGTCTAAGGTCTTCCACCATTGTGGATGTGCGGGCCCTTCCTAGGGTTGATTGTTCTTGGCTGGTTACAATGGCTCAGTTGCACCGAGAAGACTCAACCATGTCTATTAGGCATTGGATGCTACGGATTAGAGGATGGGTTGTGCTCAATATTTCAGATACGGTGAGGGACCCAATTAGGAATCTAATTCATGAAAATGGTGGGTCTGACTTAACTAAAGATTGGAGCAATATTCCAAACACGGTGAGCTTCATGAATTAGAGACCAAATTTTGGGTGCACCATGATTAGAGAATCATTGGATAAGAGTTGTCCACTTATCGATTGACCCATCATCAATAACTGTTAGGTGAGGTGGTGAGCTAGTCGGTGAGACGCACCACCCACTAGAAATCACTAATCACGAAGATTTTCACATCTCTACCTAGGGAGTGTAGGGATCTGAGAAAATAGTGGGAGCCTAATTTGTTTAAAAATAAAATCTCTAAACAAATTGGTTAAGTCTGATTATAAAATCTAACTAGAAACTTTTGACTCTCTACAGGAAACATGTCTGCATCCAACCCCTTGACCAAAATACTAGACACCCACAAATTGACTGGACCTAATTTCAAGGACTAGTTGAGGAACTACAGAATTATTCTGGGTTTCAAAAAACTGACTCATATCTTGGACCAGAATCCACCTGCCATACCAGCACGTCCGACTGCTGAACAGAGAACGTCTTTAGAAAAGTGGACGAATAACGATAACAAAGTCAGGTACTACATGTTGGGTGCCATGTCTGATGACTTGCAGCACCAGCATGAAAACATTATGACTACCCATCAAATGTTGGCCCACCTACAAGAGTTGTTTGGTGAACAAAGTCGTGCAGCCAAGTATCAAGTCTGCCAAAGGCTTTTTAAGGCTAAAATGCGTGATGGGCAGTCAGTCCAAGATCATTGTTTGATAATGATCAAGGACCTTGAGGAGCTTGAGAAGCTCCACGTCATCTTAGACAGAGATTTTCAGATTGATGTGATCCTTCAGTCCTTGTCTGATGCATTTGGTCAGTTCATCATGAACTTCCATATGCATAAGATGCAGTGTACCTTGGCTGAGTTAATGAATATGTTGGTTACAGCTGAGCATTCTTTGAAGAGTTCAAAAGGCTCAGTCCTTACTATGGAGTAGACTTCTTCCATGAGAAAGTCTTTTGGAAAGAAAAAAAAGTTTGCAAAGAAGCAGAAGGTGGATGGGAAGAAGAAGAAGACGGAATCAAAGAAGAAGGCTGCTGAAAAGAAAAAATATTTTCACTGCAATTCAGACGGCCATTGGAAGCGAAACTGACCTCAGTACCTAGCCACCCTGAAGAACAAGAAGGATGGTCCTTCTGGAGGTATGCTCGTTATAGAATCTAATCTTATGGTTTCCTCTGTGTCCAGTTGGGTACTTGACTCTGGTTCTAGTGCTCATTTGTGCACTTTTATGCAGGGTCTTGAGGAGAGCAGGAGGCTAAGGGATGGGGATATGATCTTACGCATCGGAAACGGAGCAAGAGTTGCTGCTGTGACCGTGAAAATTTATCCTCTGTGATTACCATTAGGATTAGATTTAGTTCTTAGAGATTGTTATTATATGCCTGCAGCAAGCAGGAATTTGATTTCTGTTTCATGTTTAGCACAAGAAGGCTATGTGATTAGCTTTCATAAGAACCATTGTAACATATTTTATGAAAATAATAAAGTTACAAATAGTTTTCTTATTAATGGTCTCTATCAGCTACATATTGATGTATCTGTATTTAATATTGAGCAAAATGTGAATGCCATAGGAATTAAAAGGTCTAGAGATAGTCTAAATGATAGGTATCTGTGGCACCTAAGGCTAGGTCATATAGCGGAAGACAGGATTAACAAATTGGAGAAATTCGGGCTATTGAGTCTGTTGACTTTTGAGTAATATCCAGTTTGTGAATCATGCCTTCAAGGCAAAATGATCAAGCTCCCTTTTACAGGACATAGAGAAAGGGCCACAGACCTACTTGTCCTAGTACATACAGATGTATGCGACCCATTTGATGTGCCGGTTAGAGGCAACTATGTCTACTTCATTACCTTCACCGATGATATGTCTGGGTATGGGTATATATTTCTAATGAAACACAAGTCTGAAACTTTTAAAAAGTTCAAAGAATTCAGACATAAGGTAGAAAAACAAACAGAAAAACCCATTAAGGTTCTTCGATCAGATCGAGGAGGTGAATACCTTAGTCGGGAGTTACTAGACTATCTTAAGGACAATGGCATAGTCTCTCAATGGACTCCACCTGGAATGCCACAACTCAACGAAGTTTCAGAACGGAGGAATCAGACCCTATTAGATATGGTCCGTTCCATGATGAGCTTCACAGACCTCCCTGAGTTTCTTTGAGAACATTGTCTCATGACAGCAATATATGTATTGAATAGGGTTTTCTCTAAAATCGTTCCTACCACACCGTATGAGATATGGCATGGTAAGAAGCTGTTAGATGTGTGCCCTAGATGCCAGATTGGCTGACACATTCCTGTACAAATCTAAGGGCAAATTTATAATTTTGACTATAAATCAATAAATGGGTTATTCTTCTATCACATTATGTACATTGTATCTGTGATACATCCTTTGAGTTAGTAGGAATGTCAATTCATATTTTCAAGAGTTAAAAATTTAAGGCATGAATTTACATAACTAACTCATAAAGAGCTGCTGACCATAGGATCATCACGAGGATGGTGATCGATCTGGAAGGTTGGTGTACGATCGCTTCTTTAGGATAGATGTGTCTTGAGTCTACGGTGTGGAGACACCAGAGCGAGAGTACAGGTATTCATTGAGAATGAGAGTACTGAGCGTGACCATATCGAGCAGTCATAATGAAATCTACCTTCTCATCGATGACTAGCTCGATGCTGCAGTTGTGTGTCTAGTTCTTTGATCTGAGGTGCATCGACAGTTCATCTTGAGTGTGTTATAGTTTGTCTACACCATAACTCGATCTTCTAGCCATTCGAAACCCTGAAGTGTATGTTGGCTGTAGCATATTCATTGTAGGAACTAGGTCGCACCAAGATGGGATCTATCAACCTCGATAGATGAGAGGAGTAGTCCTATGATGATCGAAAGATCGAGTCCTTAAGCCCATGGCCATGGTAGAGTAAAATAATAAAAAAAAAATTTTCCATTAGGGTTTCACATCAGACTCAGATCAATCGATTGATTCATATGACTGATGTTGGGTTTGACGAGTTCACCTTAACCCTAATTCAGTCGGGACTCATGATAGAGGAACTCAATCACACAGGTAGCTGCACCGAGAGGTTCGTCTTTAGTTCTGATGGGTTGCCACCAAATACTGCTAGGTGTCACTGATGGATTTTGGGAGCAATTAGAATGATATTGATGATCGATCATTCTAATTGTCTGAATCAGAAGAGTTCTGGTCCATCGAAAGGAGTTTCGATGATGTCGATGATGAGATCATGACATGTCTCATTATCATATGGAATTGAACCTAACTGGGTCACATAAACAAGGGTTAGGGTCTAGATGTCATCAATTGGGCTAACCCAATTGATTTGGATAAGATCCAATTAGGTTCAAGGAAATCGTGCTAGCATACGATTGAGCCAAACTTTCTCTTCGTGTAATCTTTTCTATCTCTACTGAGCCAAATGTTATTTGACTCATCCAGAGAATCTTGAGAAGGTTTCTCTCAGTCTAAATGAAGCTTGTCTAGTTCAGAAAAGTCTTGTCTTAATTCATGAGATGAATTTAAGACAACACCTGCTAATTTCTGTCACCTGCCATTTTCATTTTAGGACATCAGTCAAATATTGACATATGGGTCTTAAACTGAAGATAGCTCATTGGAGGATTTTTGTGGAGTGTCTACATGCCAAATCCATATTGAATTGGGCACTATAATCAGATTATGGCATGAGCCCAATTGGATTAAAGTGGGTGCCCCAAGTGGATAAGGATGGAAGGTGTCTTGATCAACATGGACTCTTGGGCGCCACCTTGCTTGTGCTTATCCAAAGTTGGTGCCAACATAGGAGAGAGGATAGAGATTTTTATCTGATATGATCAGATGACATCACTCCACCAATCAAAATTTTTTCAAAATTTATTAGAATTTTTTGATTGGTCGAATGATATGGCACAGCGCAGCATACAGGGTCTATAAAATCCCTATCTGTGCCTAGGGTTTGAAAGTTTCTGCTCATTACCCAGCCAAAATGAGAATTCTCTCCTCTTCTCTATATCCTCCCTACTCTCCTCTCTCCCCTCTTCATGTCTAAGAAGTTGGACGTCCATCTGGCAAAGGTCCAAGGTGTGGTGACACCTGGAACAGGAAGGCTACAGGACATCTTCGACAGGCTGCTGCTCCAACTTCAGAAGGAGTTCTGAAGTACTTCCAAATCAGATAGAGATCTGATTTTTGGAGCATAGATTCATGAGGAAAAGATATTCTAGGTTCTGGTTAAGTGGATACCGGTAGAGACCAGGCGCTTGTGTGGCTACATCAGAACCTCGGGCTGTGCAGAGATCATCTACAGGGTAATCAGATTACCCTTAAGGTATGTCCATACTTCTCATACTTTTAAATTTAATTTTAGATTTTAAATATTAGATAATAAAATTAGATCTAATATATAATAGATCTGAAATAGCATAAGATAAAAAATTTTAAATTATTCCGCCCCAGATTTGATGAAATCTGAAAGATCCTACAAAGAAAAAAGATGATTTTTCCTTCAACAGGTATCAGAGCCAGATTTTTGGCTCTATTTCAGATCTAATTTAGATCTAATTTTTTATTTATTTATCTAATATTTAAAAGATTTTAAATATCATATCAGATATGATAAGATCTGAAATTAAAATATTTAAAATTAAATCTAAGAAGATCTAACATGCATGAGATGTATGACTAGACTAGGATTAGTTGAATCCATGAACAGTCTTAAGTTTTATATTTTAATGAGATTAAAATATAAATTAAATCTAATTTATTCTCTATTTTTTTGATATTATAAGTGTTATAATTAGATCAAAAAATAAAAAATAAAATTTTAATTTTTTCATAAATTGATCTGTTGCATGCCTAGACTAGTTGTAGAATTGTTTCAGTAACGTATCTAGAATAGATTTAATTTTGAATAGTTCAATTTAAATCTTATTTTTTAGATATTACATGTGATGTATCAGATCTGAAAGCATATTAATTAGATCAATTTTTGATACATGAGATGTATGCAAAGCATGTATTAGTTAGATCTTAAATTGTATATGAGATATGTAAATTTAGATCTAACAGTTTTGTAGTTAAATTTATATTTTTGATTAAGGTGTTCTTCATGGCCGTCCGGTCATAAGAATGAGGTAGAATTTCAAGACCCTCTCTTCTCATTCAATGGGGTGTTCTTATGATGTGTAGGAGTGCCGTGCGTTCATCCTTAATCAGAAATCAAAACTTACTTTTCTGCAAAATCTTAGATCCTGAAACCTTAAGATTTATTTTACATATTTTGTTTATGAACCCAAACTTAATTAATGAATTAAGTTTATGAAATCAATTTGGTCTAAAATTGAGAATTTCAGATCTAAGACATTTTCATAAAATTAGGTTCGGACTTGGATAGCTCAATTAGGTCTAGCGGTTGATCAAACTGAATCAAGAGTTGGTTAGGTGGGATCATGAAAGCTAATAATTAACAAGCCTAATAGGATTAAGTCTGGGTCAAAGTCGAATTACATTTAGATGTGACTCGATCAAGTTAAGACCTAATTTGGCTCAGTGGTTAGAGCCTGGATTGTAGGCTAACCCAATTAGTTTTGGTTCGATAATTTGGTGTCTAAGGTAAGTTGGGTAGATGCGATCGATTGATTTTTAATTGAGAACTATTCGACTCGAATACATTCTTGTCGAGTTAATGGCATATCCCTTCCACCGGTCTCACTTACCTGGCCATATGTGTTAACCTAGTTCTGATTTGAGGTGGCTAACAATTCGAGCTGACCTATGCTACTAGGTTAGTCATAATTGTTATGACTATGTTTAATGAGACCTAAATCAAATCTTTCTAAGAAAATATTAAGTCTAAATCTTCCACCATTATGGATGTGCGGGCCCTTCCCGGGGTTGATTGTTCTCGGCTGGTTACAGTGGCTCAGTTGCATCGAAAAGATGCAACTATATCCATTAGGCATTAGATGCTATGAATTAGAGGATGGATTGGGCTCAATATTTCGGATACGATGAGGGATCCAATCAGGAATCTAGTTCGTGCAAATGGTGGGTCTAACTTAACTAAAGATTGGAGCAATATTCAGACACGGTGAGCTTCATGAATTAGAGACCAAATTTTGGATGCACCATGATTAGAGAATCATTGGACAAGAGTTGTCCATTCATCGTTGACCCATCACCAATA